>NW_025956394.1:0-39856 GCF_023159225.1 Perognathus longimembris pacificus | reverse complement strand
AGCTACCTACGCAGCATGTTCATGTCGTTCCTAATGAGCTTTTATCTCTCTCCCCTCACCACAAATCAGATTCTTCTGAGGAGTTCCCAGTACATTATCCTTTCCCCTGTGTAATTACCTTAACAAGCTCCACCTGTTTTTATTCTCAGAAGGTTTACTCCCTGATATACAGCTGCCTACCCCCTTCGTAAGTGCAGGTCCTAAATGAGCTTTTTTCTCTGTTCCCTCAGCACAATCCAGATTCTTTTTGGGGAGTTACCAGTAAAGTAACCATACCAGGAAGTACTTAATTTATTAAGCTACTGCTTTTCTTAATCTCAGTGGAGATATTTACTGATAAACTGCTACCTACGCAGCATGTTCATGTCGTTCCTAAATGAGCTTTTATCTCTCTCCCCTCACCAGAAATCAGATTCTTCTGAGGAGCTCCCAGTACATTATCCGTTCCCCTGTGTAATTACCTTAACAAGCTCCACCTGTTTTTATTCTCAGAAGGTTTACTCCCTGATATACAGCTGCCTACCCCCTTCGTAAGTGCAGGTCCTAAATGAGCTTTTATCTCTGTTCCCTCACCACAATCCAGATTCTTTTGGAGAGTTACCAGTACAGTAACCATAGCAGGAAGTACTTAATTTATTAAGCTACTGCTTTTCTTAATCTCAGTGGAGATATTTACTGATAAACAGCTACCTACGCAGCATGTTCATGTCGTTTCTTAAATGAGCTTTTATCTCTCTCCCCTCACCAAAAATCAGATTCTTCTGAGGAGTTCCCAGTAGACTAAGCTTTCCCCTGTGTAATTACCTTAACAAGCTCCACCTGTTTTTATTCTCAGAAGGTTTACTCCCTGATATACAGCTGCCTACCCCATTCGTAAGTGCAGGTCCTAAATGAGCTTTTTTCTCTGTTCCCTCAGCACAATCCAGATTCTTTTGGGGAGTTACCAGTAAAGTAACCATACCAGGAAGTACTTAATTTATTAAGCTACTGCTTTTCTTAATCTCAGTGGAGATTTTTACTGATAAACAGCTACCTACGCAGCATGTTCATGTCGTTCCTAAATGAGCTTTTATCTCTCTCCCCTCACCAGAAATCAGATTCTTCTGAGGAGCTCCCAGTACATTATCCTTTCCCCTGTGTAATTACCTTAACAAGCTCCAGCTGTTTTTATTCTCAGAAGGTTTACTCCCTGATATACAGATGCCTACCCCCTTCGTAAGTGCAGGTCCTAAATGAGCTTTTATCTCTGTTCCCTCACCACAATCCAGATTCTTTTGGGGAGTTACCAGTACAGTAACGATAGCAGGATGTACTTAATTTATTAAGCTACTGCTTTTCTTAATCTCAGTGGAGATATTTACTGATAAACAGCTACCTACGTAGCATGTTCATGTCGTTCCTAAATGAGCTTTTATCTCTCTCCACTCACCACAAATCAGATTCTTCTGAGGAGTTCCCAGTAGACTAAGCTTTCCCCTGTGTAATTACCTTAACAAGCTCCAGCTGTTTTTATTCTCAGAAGGTTTACTCCCTGATATACTGCTGCCTACCCCCTTCGTAAGTGCAGGTCATAAATGAGCTTTTTTCTCTGTTCCCTCACCACAATCCATATTCTTTTGGGGAGTTACCAGTAGAGTATCCATAGCAGGAAGTACTTAATTTATTAAGCTACTGCTTTTCTTAATCTCAGTGGAGATATTTACTGATAAACAGCTACCTACGCAGCATGTTCATGTCGTTCCTAAATGAGCTTTTATCTCTCTCCCCTCACCACAAATCAGATTCTTCTGAGGAGTTCCCAGTACATTATCCTTTCCCCTGTGTAATTACCTGAACAAGCTCCAGCTGTTTTTATTCTCAGAAGGTTTACTCCCTGATTTACAGCTGCCTACCCCCTTCGTAAGTACAGGTCCTAAATGAGCTTTTTTCTCTGTTCCCTCACCACAATCCAGATTCTTTTGGGGAGTTACCAGTACAGTATCCATAGCAGGAAGTACTTAATTTATTAAGTTCCTTCTTTTCTTAATCTCAGTGGAGATATTTTCTGATAAACAGCTACCTACGCAGCATGTTCATGTCGTTCCTAAATGAGCTTTTATCTCTCTCCCCTCACCACAAATCAGATTCTTCTGAGGAATTTCCAGTACATTTTCCTTTCCCCTGTGTAATTACCTTAACAAGCTCCAGCTGTTTTTATTCTCAGAAGGTTTACTCCCTGATATACAGCTGCCTACCCCCTTCGTAAGTGCAGGTCCTAAATGAGCTTTTTTCTCTGTACCCTCACCACAATCAGATTCTTTTGGGGAGTTACCAGTACAGTAACCATACCAGGAAGTACTTAATTTATTAAGATACTGCTTTTCTTAATCTCAGTGGAGATATTTACTGATAAACAGCTACCTACGCAGCATGTTCATGTCGTTCCTAAATGAGGTTTTATCTCTCTCCCCTCACCACAAATCAGATTCTTCTGAGGAGTTCCCAGTACATTATCCTTTCCCCTGTGTAATTACCTTAACAAGCTCCACCTGTTTTTATTCTCAGAAGGTTTACTCCCTGATATACAGCTGCCTACCCCCTTCGTAAGTGCAGGTCCTAAATGAGCTTTTTTCTCTGTTCCCTCACCACAATCCAGATTCTTTTGGGGAGTTACCAGTAAAGTAACCATACCAGGAAGTACTTAATTTATTAAGCTACTGCTTTTCTTAATCTCAGTGGAGATATTTACTGATAAACAGCTACCTACGCAGCATGTTCATGTCGTTCCTAAATGAGCTTTTATCTCTCTCCCCTCACCAGAAATCAGATTCTTCTGAGGAGCTCCCAGTACATTATCCTTTCCCCTGTGTAATTACCTTAACAATCTCCAGCTGTTTTTATTCTCAGAAGATTTACTCCCTGATATACAGCTGCCTACTCCCTTCGTAAGTGCAGGTCCTAAATGAGCGTTTTTTCTCTGTTCCCTCACCACAATCCAGATTCTTTTGTGGAGTTACCAGTACAGTAACCATACCAGGAAGTACTTAATTTATTAAGCTACTGCTTTTCTTATTCACAGTGGAGATATTTATGATAAACAGCTACCTACGCAGCATGTTCATGTCGTTCCTAAATGAGCTTTTATCTCTCTCCCCTCACCACAAATCAGATTCTTCTGAGGAGTTCCCAGTACATTATCCTTTCCCCTGTGTAATTACCTTAACAAGCTCCAGCTGTTTTTAATCTCAGAAGGTTTACTCCCTGATATACAGCTGCCTACCCCCTTCGTAAGTGCAGGTCCTATATGAGCTTATTTCTCTGTTCCCTCACCACAATCCAGATTCTTTTGGGGAGTTACCAGTACAGTAACCATACCAGGAAGTACTTAATTTATTAAGCTAATGCTTTTCTTAATCTCAGTGGAGATATTTACTGACAAACAGCTACCTACGCCTCATGTTAATATCGTTCCTAAATGAGGTTTTATCTCTCTCCCCTCACCACAAATCAGATTCTACTGAGTAGTTCCCAGTACATTATCCTTTCCCCTGTGTAATTACCTTAACAAGCTCCAGCTGTTTTTATTCTCAGAAGGTTTACTCCCTGATATACTGCTGCCTACCCCCTTCGTAAGTGCAGGTCATAAATGAGCTTTTTTCTCTGTTCCCTCACCACAATCCATATTCTTTTGGGGAGTTACCAGTAGAGTATCCATAGCAGGAAGTACTTAATTTATTAAGCTACTGCTTTTCTTAATCTCAGTGGAGATATTTACTGATAAACAGCTACCTACGCAGCATGTTCATGTCGTTCCTAAATGAGCTTTTATCTCTCTCCCCTCACCACAAATCAGATTCTTCTGAGGAGTTCCCAGTACATTATCCTTTCCCCTGTGTAATTACCTGAACAAGCTCCAGCTGTTTTTATTCTCAGAAGGTTTACTCCCTGATTTACAGCTGCCTACCCCCTTCGTAAGTACAGGTCCTAAATGAGCTTTTTTCTCTGTTCCCTCACCACAATCCAGATTCTTTTGGGGAGTTACCAGTACAGTATCCATAGCAGGAAGTACTTAATTTATTAAGTTCCTTCTTTTCTTAATCTCAGTGGAGATATTTTCTGATAAACAGCTACCTACGCAGCATGTTCATGTCGTTCCTAAATGAGCTTTTATCTCTCTCCCCTCACCACAAATCAGATTCTTCTGAGGAATTTCCAGTACATTTTCCTTTCCCCTGTGTAATTACCTTAACAAGCTCCAGCTGTTTTTATTCTCAGAAGGTTTACTCCCTGATATACAGCTGCCTACCCCCTTCGTAAGTGCAGGTCCTAAATGAGCTTTTTTCTCTGTACCCTCACCACAATCAGATTCTTTTGGGGAGTTACCAGTACAGTAACCATACCAGGAAGTACTTAATTTATTAAGATACTGCTTTTCTTAATCTCAGTGGAGATATTTACTGATAAACAGCTACCTACGCAGCATGTTCATGTCGTTCCTAAATGAGCTTTTATCTCTCTCCCCTCACCACAAATCAGATTCTTCTGAGGAGTTCCCAGTACATTATCCTTTCCCCTGTGTAATTACCTTAACAAGCTCCACCTGTTTTTATTCTCAGAAGGTTTACTCCCTGATATACAGCTGCCTACCCCCTTCGTAAGTGCAGGTCCTAAATGAGCTTTTTTCTCTGTTCCCTCACCACAATCCAGATTCTTTTGGGGAGTTACCAGTAAAGTAACCATACCAGGAAGTACTTAATTTATTAAGCTACTGCTTTTCTTAATCTCAGTGGAGATATTTACTGATAAACAGCTACCTACGCAGCATGTTCATGTCGTTCCTAAATGAGCTTTTATCTCTCTCCCCTCACCAGAAATCAGATTCTTCTGAGGAGCTCCCAGTACATTATCCTTTCCCCTGTGTAATTACCTTAACAATCTCCAGCTGTTTTTATTCTCAGAAGATTTACTCCCTGATATACAGCTGCCTACTCCCTTCGTAAGTGCAGGTCCTAAATGAGCGTTTTTCTCTGTTCCCTCACCACAATCCAGATTCTTTTGTGGAGTTACCAGTACAGTAACCATACCAGGAAGTACTTAATTTATTAAGCTACTGCTTTTCTTATTCACAGTGGAGATATTTATGATAAACAGCTACCTACGCAGCATGTTCATGTCGTTCCTAAATGAGCTTTTATCTCTCTCCCCTCACCACAAATCAGATTCTTCTGAGGAGTTCCCAGTACATTATCCTTTCCCCTGTGTAATTACCTTAACAAGCTCCAGCTGTTTTTAATCTCAGAAGGTTTACTCCCTGATATACAGCTGCCTACCCCCTTCGTAAGTGCAGGTCCTATATGAGCTTATTTCTCTGTTCCCTCACCACAATCCAGATTCTTTTGGGGAGTTACCAGTACAGTAACCATACCAGGAAGTACTTAATTTATTAAGCTAATGCTTTTCTTAATCTCAGTGGAGATATTTACTGACAAACAGCTACCTACGCCTCATGTTAATATCGTTCCTAAATGAGGTTTTATCTCTCTCCCCTCACCACAAATCAGATTCTACTGAGTAGTTCCCAGTACATTATCCTTTCCCCTGTGTAATTACCTTAACAAGCTCCAGCTGTTTTTATTCTCAGAAGGTTTACTCCTTGATATACTGCTGCCTACCCCTTCGTAAGTACAGGTCCGAAATGAGCTTTTTTCTCTGTTCCCTCACCACAATCCAGATTCTTGTGGGGAGTTACCAGTACAGTATCCACACTGTGAGTACTTAATTTATTAAGCTACTGCTTTTCTTAATCTCAGTGGAGATATTTACTGATAAACAGCTACCTACGCAGCATTTTTATGTCGTTCCTAAATGAGCTTTTATCTCTGTCCCCTCACAACAAATCAGAATCTTCTGAGGAGTTCACAGCACATTATCCTTTCCCCTGTGTAATTACCTTGATAAGCTCCACTGTTTTTATTCTCAGAAGTTTTACTCCCTGATAGACAGCTGCCTACACCCTTCGTAAGTGCAGGTCCTAAATGAGATTTTTTCTCTGTTCCCTCACCACGATACAGATTCTTTTAGGAGTTACCAGTACAGAAACCATACCAGGAAGTACTTAATTTATTAAGCTACTGCTTTTCTTAATCTCAGTGGAGATATTTACTGATAAACAGCTACCTACGCAGCATGTTCATGTCGTTCCTAAATGAGCTTTTATCTCTCTCCCCTCACCACAAATCAGATTCTTCTGAGGAGTTCCCAGTACATTATCCTTACCCCTGTGTAATTACCTTAACAAGCTCCAGCTGTTTTTATTCTCAGAAGGTTTACTCCCTGATATACAGCTGCCTACCCCCTTCGTAAGTGCAGGTCCTAAATGAGCTTTTTTCTCTGTTCCCTCACCACAATCCAGATTCTTTTGGGGAGTTACCAGTACAGTAACCATACCAGGAAGTACTTAATTTATTAAGCTACTCCTTTTCTTAATATCAGTGGAGATATTTACTGATAAACAGCTACCTACACAGCATGTTCATGTCGTTCCTAAATGAGCTTTTATCTCTCTCCCCTCACCACAAATCAGATTCTTCTGAGGAGTTCCCAGTACATTATCCTTTCCCCTGTGTAATTAACTTAACAAGCTACAGCTGTTTTTATTCTCAGAAGGTTTGCTCCCTGATATACAGCTGCCTACCCCCTTCGTAAGTGCAGGTCCTAAATGAGCTTTTTTGTCTGTTCGCTCACTACAATCCATATTCTTTTGGAGAGTTACTATTACAGTAACCATACCAGGAAGTACTTAATTTATTACGCTACTGCTTTTCTTAATCTCAGTGGAGATATTTACTGATAAACAGCTACGTACGCAGCATGGTCATGTCGTTCCTAAATGAGCTTTTATCTCTGTCCCCTCACAACAAATCAGAATCTTCTGAGGAGTTCACAGTACATTATCCTTTCCCCTGTGTAATTACCGTGACAAGCTCCACTGTTTTTATTCTCAGAAGTTTTACTCCCTGATAGACAGCTGCCTACCCCCTTCGTAAGTGCAGGTCCTAAATGAGCTTTTTTCTCTGTTCCCTCACCACAATCCAGATTCTTTTAGGAGTTACCAGTACAGAAACCATACCAGGAAGTACTTAATTTATTAAGCTACTGCTTTTCTTAATCTCAGTGGAGATATTTACTGATAAACAGCTACCTACGCAGCATGTTCATGTCGTTCCTAAATGAGCTTTTATCTCTCTCCCTTCACCACAAATCACATTCTTCTGAGGAGTTCCCAGTTCATTATCCTTTCCCCTGTGTAATTACCTTAACAAGCTCCAGCTGTTTTTATTCTCAGAAGGTTTACTCCCTGATATACAGCTGCCTACACCCTTCGTAAGTGCAGGTCCTAAATGAGATTTTTTCTTTGTTCTCTCACCACAATCCAGATTCTTTTGGGGAGTTACCAGTACAGTAACCATACCAGGAAGTACTTAATTTATTAAGCTACTGCTTTTCTTAATCTCAGTGGAGATATTTACTTATAAACAGCTACGTACGCAGCATGGTCATGTCGTTCCTAAATGAGCTTTTATCTCTCTCCGCTCACCAAAAATCAGATTCTTCTGAGGAGTTCCCAGTACATTATCCTTTCCCCTGTGTAATTACCTTAACAAGCTCCAGCTGTTTTTATTCTCAGAAGGTTTACTCCCTGATATACAGCTGCCTACCCCCTTCGTAAGTGCAGGTCCTAAATGAGCTTTTTTCTCTGTTCCCTCACCACAATCCAGATTCTTTTGGGGAGTTACCAGTACAGTAACCATAGCAGGAAGTACTTAATTTATTAAGCTACTGCTTTTCTTAATCTCAGTGGAGATATTTACTGATATACAGCTACCTACGCAGCATGTTCATGTCGTTCTTAAATGAGCTTTTATCTCTCTCCCCTCACCACAAATCAGATTCTTCTGAGGAGTTCCCAGTAGACTAAGCTTTCCCCTGTGTAATTACCTTAACAAGCTCCACCTGTTTTTATTCTCAGAAGGTTTACTCCCTGATATACAGCTGCCTACCCCCTTCGTAAGTGCAGGTCCTAAATGTGCTTTTTTCTCTGTTCCCTCAGCACAATCCAGATTCTTTTGGGGAGTTACCAGTAAAGTAACCATACCAGGAAGTACTTAATTTATTAAGCTACTGCTTTTCTTAATCTCAGTGGAGATATTTACTGATAAACAGCTACCTACGCAGCATGGTCATGTCGTTCCTAAATGAGCTTTTATCTCTGTCCCCTCACAACAAATCAGAATCTTCTGAGGAGTTCACAGTACATTATCCTTTCCCCTGTGTAATTACCTTGACAAGCTCCACTGTTTTTATTCTCAGAAGTTTTACTCCCTGATAGACAGCTGCCTACCCCCTTCGTAAGTGCAGGTCCTAAATGAGCTTTTTTCTCTGTTCCCTCACCACAATCCAGATTCTTTTAGGAGTTACCAGTACAGAAACCATACCAGGAAGTACTTAATTTATTAAGCTACTGCTTTTCTTAATCTCAGTGGAGATATTTACTGATAAACAGCTACCTACGCAGCATGTTCATGTCGTTCCTAAATGAGCTTTTATCTCTCTCCCTTCACCACAAATCACATTCTTCTGAGGAGTTCCCAGTACATTATCCTTTCCCCTGTGTAATTACCTTAACAAGCTCCACCTGTTTTTATTCTCAGAAGGTTTACTCCCTGATATACAGCTGCCTACCCCCTTCGTAAGTGCAGGTCCTAAATGAGCTTTTTTCTCTGTTCCCTCAGCACAATCCAGATTCTTTTGGGGAGTTACCAGTAAAGTAACCATAACAGGAAGTACTTAATTTATTAAGCTACTGCTTTTCTTAATCTCAGTGGAGATATTTACTGATAAACAGCTACCTACGCAGCATGTTCATGTCGTTCCTAAATGAGCTTTTATCTCTCTCCCCTCACCAGAAATCAGATTCTTCTGAGGAGCTCCCAGTACATTATCCTTTCGCCTGTGTAATTACCTTAACAATATCCAGCTGTTTTTATTCTCAGAAGATTTACTCCCTGATATACAGCTGCCTACTCCCTTCGTAAGTGCAGGTCCTAAATGAGCGTTTTTCTCTGTTCCCTCACCACAATCCAGATTCTTTTGTGGAGTTACCAGTACAGTAACCATACCAGGAAGTACTTAATTTATTAAGCTACTGCTTTTCTTATTCACAGTGGAGATATTTATGATAAACAGCTACCTACGCAGCATGTTCATGTCGTTCCTAAATGAGCTTTTATCTCTCTCCCCTCACCACAAATCAGATTCTTCTGAGGAGTTCCCAGTACATTATCCTTTCCCATGTGTAATTACCTTAACAATCTCCAGCTGTTTTTATTCTCTGAAGGTTTACTCCTTGATATACTGCTGCCTACCCCTTCGAAAGTACAGGTCCGAAATGAGCTTTTTTCTCTGTTCCCTCACCACAATCCAGATTCTTGTGGGGAGTTACCAGTACAGTATCCACACTGTGAGTCCTTAATTTATTAAGCTACTGCTTTTCTTAATCTCAGTGGAGATATTTACTGATAAACAGCTACCTACGCAGCATGTTCATGTCGTTCCTAAATGAGCTTTTATCTCTCTCCCCTCACCACAAATGAGATTCTTCTGAGGAGTGCCCAGTACATTATCCTTTCCCCTGTGTAATTATCTTAACAAGCTCCAGCTGTTTTTATTCTCCGAAGGTTTGCTCCCTGATATACAGCTGCCTACCCCCTTCGTAAGTGAAGGTCCTAAATGAGCTTATTTCTCTGTTCCCTCACCACAATCCAGATTCTTTTGGGGAGTTACCAGTACATTAACCATACCAGGAATTCCTAAATTTATTAAGCTACTTCTTTTCTTAATCTCAGTGGAGATATTTACTGAAAAACAGCTACCTACGCAGCATGTTCATGTCGTTCCTAAATGAGCTTTTATCTCTCTCCCCTCACCACAAATCAGATTCTTCTGAGGAGTTCCCAGTACATTATCCTTTCCCCTGTGTAATTACCTTAACAAGCTACAGCTGTTTTTATTCTCAGAAGGTTTGCTCCCTGTTATACAGCTGCCTACCCCCTTCGTAAGTGCAGGTCCTAAATGAGCTTTTTTGTCTGTTCGCTCACTACAATCCAGATTCTTTTGGGGAGTTACCAGTACAGTAACCATACCAGGAAGTACTTAATTAATTAAGCTACTGCTTTTCTTAATCTCAGTGGAGATATTTACTGATAAACAGCTACCTACGCAGCATGTGCATGTCGTTCCTAAATGAGCTTTTATCTCTCTCCCTCACCACAAATCAGATTCTTCTGAGGAGTTCCCAGTACATTATCCTTTCCCCTGTGTAATTACCTTAACAAGCTCCAGATGTTTTTATTCTCAGAAGGTTTACTCCCTGATATACAACTGCCTACCCCCTTCGTAAGTGCTGGTCCTAAATGAGCTATTTTCTCTGTTCCCTAACCACAATACAGATTCTTTTGGGGAGTTACCAGTACAGTACCCATACCAGGAATTACTTAATTTATTAAGTTACTGCTTTTCTTAATCTCAGTGGAGATATTTACTGATAAACTGCTACCTACGCAGCATGTTCATGTCGTTCTTAAATGAGCTTTTATCTCTCTCCCTCACCACAAATCAGATTCTTCTGAGGACTGCCCAGTACATTATCCTTCCCCTGTGTAATTACCTTAACAACCTCCAGCTGCTTTTATTCTCAGAAGGTTTACTCCCTGATATACAACTGCCTAACCCCTTCGTAAGTGCTGGTCTTAAATGAGCTTTTTTCTCTGTTCCCTCACCACAATACAGATTATTTTGGGGTGTTACCAGTACAGTAACCATAGCAGGAAGTACTTAATTTTTTAAGCTTTTGCTTTTCTTAATCTCAGTGGAGATATTTACTGATAAACAGCTACCTACGCAGCATGTTCATGTCGTTCTTAAATGAGCTTTTATCTCTCTCCCCTCACCACAAATCAGATTCTTCTCAGGAGTTCCCAGTACATTATCCTATCCTCTGTGTAATTACCTTAACAAGCTCCAGCTCTTTCCATTATCAGAAGGTTTACTCCCTGATATACAGCTGCCTAACCCCTTCGTAAGTGCGGGTCCTTAATGAGCTTTTTTCTCTGTTCCCTCACCACAATCCAGATTCTTTTGGGGAGTTACCAGTAGAGTATCCATAGCAGGAAGTACTTAATTTATTAAGCTACTGCTTTTCTTAATCTCAGTGGAGATATTTACTGATAAACAGCTACCTACGCAGCATGTTCATGTCGTTCCTAAATGAGCTTTTATCTCTCTCCCCTCACCACAAATCTTATTCTTCTGAGGAGTTCCCAGTACATTATCCTTTCCCTTGTTTAATTACCTTAACAAGCTCCAGCTGTTTTTATTCTCAGAAGGTTTACTCTGTGATATACAGCTGCCTACCCACTTCGTAAGTGCTGTTCCTAAATGAGCTTTATTCTCTATTCCCTCACGACAATCCAGATTCTTTTGGGGAGTTACCAGTACAGTAACCATACCAGGAAGTACTTAATTTATTAAGCTACTGCTTTTCTTAATCTCAGTGGAGATATTTACTGATAAACAGCTACGTACGCAGCATGTTTATGTCGTTCCTAAATGAGCTTTTATCTCTCTCCCCTCACCACGAATCAGATTCTTCTGAGGAGTTTCCAGTACATTATCCTTTCCAGTGTGTAATTACCTTAACAAGCTCCAGCTGTTTTTATTCTCAGAAGGTTTACTCCCTGATATACAGCTGCCTAACCCCTTCGTAAGTGCAGGTCCTAAATGAGCTTTTTTCTCTGTTCCCTCACCACAATCGAGATTCTTTTGGGGAGTTACCAGTACAGTAACCATACCAGGAAGTACTTAATTTATTAAGCTACTGCTTTTCTTAATCTCAGTGAAGATATTTACTGATAAACAGCTACATATGCAGCATGTTCATGTCGTTCCTAAATGAGCTTTATCTCTCTCCCCTCACGACAAATCAGATTCTTCTGAGGAGTTCCCAGTACATTATCCTTTCCCCTCTGCAATTACCTTAACAAGCTCCAGCTGTTTTTATTCTCAGAAGGTTTACTCCCTGATATACAGCTGCCTAACCCCTTCGTAAGTGCACGTCCTATATGAGCTTTTTTCTCTGTTCCCTCACCACAATTCAGATTCTTTTGGGGAGTTACCAGTACAATACCCATACGAGGAAGTACTTAATTTATTAAGCTACTGCTTTTCTTAATCTCAGTGTAGAAATTTACTGATAAACAGCTACCTATGCAGCATGTTCATGTCGTTCCTAAATGAGCTTTTATCTATCTCCCCTCACCACTAATCAGATTCTTCTGAGGAGTTCCCAGTACATTATCCTTTCCCCTGTGTAATTACCTTAACAAGCTCCAGCTGTTTTTATTCTCAGAAGGTTTACTCTCTGATATACAGCTGCCTACCCCCTTCGTAAGTTCAGGTCCTAAATGAGCTTTCATCTCTATTCCCTCACCACAATCCAGATTCTTTTGGGGAGTTACCAGTACAGTAACCATAGCAGGAAGTACTTAATTTATTAAGCTACTGCTTTTCTTAATCTCAGTGGAGATATTTACTGATAAACAGCTACCTACGCAGCATGTTCATTTCGTTCTTAAATGAGCTTTTATCTCTCTCCCCTCACCACAAATCAGATTCTTCTGAGGAGTTCCCAGTACACTAACCTTTCCCCTGTGTAATTACCTTAACAAGCTCCAGCTGTTTTTATTCTCAGAAGGTTTACTCCCTGATATACAGCTGCCTACCCCCTTCGTATGTGCAGGTCCTAAATGAGCTTTTTTCTCTGTTCCCTCACCACAATCCAGATTCTTTTGGGGAGTTACCAGTACAGTATCCATACCAGGAAGTTACTTAATTTATTACGCTACTGCTTTTCTTAATCTCATTGGAGGTATTTACTGATAAACAGCTACGTGTGCAGCATGTTCATGTCGTTCTTAAATGAGCTATTATCTCTCTCCCCTCACCACAAATCAGATACTTCTGAGGAGTTCCCAGTACATTATCCTTTCCCCTGTGTAATTACCCTAACAAGCTCCAGCTGTTTTTATTCTCAGAAGGTTTACTCCCTGATATACAGCTGCCTACCCCCTTCGTAAGTGCAGGTGGTAAATGAGCTTTTTTCTCTGTTCCCTCAGCACAATCCAGATTCTTTTGGGGAGTTACCAGTACAGTAACCATACCAGGAATTACTAAATTTATTAAGCTACTTCTTTTCTTAATATCAGTGGAGATATTTACTGAAAAACAGCTACCTACGCAGCATGTACATGTCATTCCTAAATGAGCTTTTATCTCTCTCCCCTCACCACAAATCAGATTCTTCTGAGGAGTTCCCAGTACATTATCATTTACTCTGTGTAATTACCTTAACAAGCTCCAGCTGTTTTTATTCTCAGAACGTTTACTCCCTGATATACAGCTGCCTACTCCCTTCGTAAGTGCAGGTCTTAAATGAGCTTTTTTCTCTGTTCCCTCACGGCAATCAAGATTCTTTTGGGGAGTTACCATTACAGTAACCATACCAGGAAGTACTTAATTTATTACGCTACTGCTTTTCTTAATCTCAGTGGAGATATTTACTGATAAACAGCTACATATGCAGCATTTTCATGTCGTTCCTAAATGAGCTTTTATCTCTCTCCCCTCACAACAAATCAGAATCTTCTGAGGAGTTCACAGTACATTATCCTTTCCCCTGTGTAATTACGTTAACAAGCTCCAGCTGTTTTTATTCTCAGAAGGTTTACTCCCTGATATACAGCTGCCTACACCCTTCGTAAGTGCAGGTCTTAAATGAGCTTTTTTCTCTGTTCCCTCACCACAATCCAGATTCTTTTGGAGAGTTACCAGTACAGTAACCATACCAGGAAGTACTTAGTTTATTAAGCTACTGCTTTTCTTAATCTCAGTGGAGATATTTCCTGATAAACAGCTACGTATGCAGCATGGTCATGTCGTTCCTAAATGAGCTTTTATCTCTCTCCCCTCACCAAAAATCAGATTTTCTGTGGAGTTCCCAGTACATTATCCTTTCCCCTGTGT
This sequence comes from Perognathus longimembris pacificus, assembly GCF_023159225.1. Taxonomy (NCBI): domain Eukaryota; kingdom Metazoa; phylum Chordata; class Mammalia; order Rodentia; family Heteromyidae; genus Perognathus; species Perognathus longimembris. The sequence continues at coordinate 25,738 of NW_025956394.1, read as the reverse complement.
AATTACCTTAACAAGCTCCAGCTGTTTTTATTCTCAGAAGGTTTACTCCCTGATACACAGCTGCCTACCCCCTTCGTAAGTGCAGGTCCTAAATGAGCTTTTTTCTCTGTTCCCTCAGCACAATCCAGATTCTTTTGGGGAGTTACCAGTACAGTAACCATACAAGGAATTACTAAATTTATTAAGCTACTTCTTTTCTTAATATCAGTGGAGATATTTACTGAAAAACAGCTACCTACGCAGCATGTACATGTCATTCCTAAATGAGCTTTTATCTCTCTCCCCTCACCACAAATCAGATTCTTCTGAGGAGTTCCCAGTACATTATCATTTACTCTGTGTAATTACCTTAACAAGCTCCAGCTGTTTTTATTCTCAGAACGTTTACTCCCTGATATACAGCTGCCTACTCCCTTCGTAAGTGCAGGTCTTAAATGAGCTTTTTTCTCTGTTCCCTCACGGCAATCAAGATTCTTTTGGGGAGTTACCATTACAGTAACCATACCAGGAAGTACTTAATTTATTACGCTACTGCTTTTCTTAATCTCAGTGGAGATATTTACTGATAAACAGCTACATATGCAGCATTTTCATGTCGTTCCTAAATGAGCTTTTATCTCTCTCCCCTCACAACAAATCAGAATCTTCTGAGGAGTTCACAGTACATTATCCTTTCCCCTCTGTAATTACGTTAACAAGCTCCACCTGTTTTTATTCTCAGAAGGTTTACTCCCTGATATACAGCTGCCTACACCCTTCGTAAGTGCAGGTCTTAAATGAGCTTTTTTCTCTGTTCCCTCACCACAATCCAGATTCTTTTGGAGAGTTACCAGTACAGTAACCATACCAGGAAGTACTTAATTTATTAAGCTACTGCTTTTCTTAATCTCAGTGGAGATATTTCCTGATAAACAGCTACGTATGCAGCATGGTCATGTCGTTCCTAAATGAGCTTTTATCTCTCTCCCCTCACCAAAAATCAGATTCTTCTGTGGAGTTCCCAGTACATTATCCTTTCCCCTGTGTAATTACCTTAACAAGCTCCAGCTGTTTTTATTCTCAGAAGGTTTACTCCCTGATACACAGCTGCCTACCCCCTTCGTAAGTGCAGGTCCTAAATGAGCTTTTTTCTCTGTTCCCTCACCACAGTCCAGATTCTTTTGGGGAGTTACCAGTACAGTAACCATACCAGGAAGTACTTAATTTATTAAGCTACTCCTTTTCTTAATCTCAGTGGAGATATTTACTGATAAACAGCTACCTATGCAGCATGTTCATGTCGTTCCTAAATGAGGTTTTGTCTCGCTCCACTCACCAAAAATCAGATTCTTCTGAGGAGTACCCAGTACATTATCCTTTCCACTGTGTAATTACCTTAACAAGCTCCAGCTGTTTTTATTCTCAGAAGGTTAACTCCCTGATATACAGCTGCCTACCCCCTTCGTAAGTGCAGGTCGTAAATGAGCTTTTTTCTCTGTTCCCTCACCACAATCCAGATTCTTTTGGGGAGTTACCAGTACAGTAACCATACCAGGAAGTACTTAATTTATTAAGCTACTGCTTTTCTTAATCTCAGTGGAGATATTTACTGATAAAGAGCTACGTACGCAGCATATTCATGTCGTTTCTAAATGAGCTTTTCTCTCTGTTCCCTCACCACAATCCAGAATCTTTTGGGGAGTTACCAGTACAGTAACCATACCAGGAAGTACTTAATTTATTAAGCTACTGCTTTTCTCAATCTCAGTGGAGATATTTACTGATAAACAGCTACATACGCAGCATGTTCATGTCGTTCCTAAATGAGCTTTTATCTCTCTCCCCTCACCACAAATCAGATTCTTCTGAGGATTTCCCAGTACATTATCCTTTCCCCTGTGTAATTACCTTAACAAGCTCCAGCTGTTTTATTGTCAGAAGGTTTACTCCCTGATATACAGCTGCCTACCCCCTTCGTAAGTGCAGGTCCTAAATGAGCTTTTTTCTCTGTTCCCTCACCACAATCCAGATTCTTTTGGGGAGTTACCAGTACAGTAACCATACCAGGAAGTACTTAATTTATTAAACTACTGCTTTTCTTAATCTCAGTGGAGATATATACTGATAAACAGCTACCTATGCAGCATGTTCAAGTCGTTCCTAAATGAGCTTTTATCTCTCTTGCCTCACCACAAATCAGATTCTTCTGAGGAGTTCCCAGTACATTATCCTTTCCACTGTGTAATTCCCTTAACAAGCTCCAGCTGTTTTAATTCTCAGAAGGTTTACTTCCTGATATACAGCTGCCAACCCAATTCGTAAGTGCACGTCCTAAATGAGCTTTTTTCTCTGTTCCCTCACCACAATCCAGATTCTTTTGGGGAGTTAGCAGTACAGTAACCATACCAGGAAGTACTTAATTTATTAAGCTACTGCTTTTCGTAATCTCAGTGGAGATATTTACTGATACACAGCTACCTACGCAGCATGTTCATGTCGTTCCTAAATGAGGTTTTGTCTCGCTCCCCTCACCAAAAATCAGATTCTTCTGAGGAGTACCCAGTACATTATCCTTTCCACTGTGTAATTACCTTAACAAGCTCCAGCTGTTTTTATTCTCAGAAGGTTTACTCCCTGATATACAGCTGCCTACCCCCTTCGTAAGTGCAGTTCCTAAATGAGCTTTTTTCTCTGTTCCCTCACCACAATCCAGATTCTTTTGGGGAGTTACCAGTACAGTAACCATACCAGGAAGTACTTAATTTATTAAGCTACTGCTTTTCTTAATTTCAGTGGAGATATTTACTGATGAACAGCTACCTACACAGCATGTTCATGTCGTTCCTAAATGAGCTTTTATCTCTCTCCCCTCACCACAAATCAGATTCTTCTGAGGAGTTCCCAGTACATTATCCTTTCCCCTGTGTAATTACCTTAACAAGCTCCAGCTGTTTTTATTCTCAGAAGGTTTACTCCCTGATATACAGCAGACTACCCCCTTCGTAAGTGCAGGTCCTAAATGAGCTTATTTCTCTGTTCACTCACCACAATCCAGATTCTTTTGGGGAGTTACCAGTACAGTAACCATACCAGGAAGTACTTAATTTATTAAGCTACTGCTTTTCTTAATCTCAGTGGAGATATTTCCTGATAAACAGCTACCTATGCAGCATGTTCATGTCGTTCCTAAATGAGCTTTTTTCTCTCTCCCCTCACCACAAATCAGATTCTTCTGAGGAGTTCCCAGTACATTATCCTTTCCCCTGTGTAATTACCTTAACAAGCTCCAGGTGTTTTTATTCTCAGAAGGTTTACTCCCTGATATACAGCTGCCTACCCCCTTCGTAACTGCAGGTCCTAAATGAGCTTTTTTCTCTGTTCCCTCACCACAATCCAGATTCTTTTGGGGAGTTACCAGTACAGTAACCATACCAGGAAGTACTTAATTTATTAAGCTACTGCTTTTCTTAATCTCAGTGGAGATATTTACTGATAAACAGCTACCTACGCAGCATGTTCATATCGTTCCTAAATGAGCTTTTATCTCTCTCCCCTCACCACAAATCAGATTCTTCTGAGGAGTTCCCAGTACATTATCCTTTCCCCTGTGTAATTCCCTTAACAAGCTCCAGCTGTTTTTATTCTCAGAAGGTTTACTCCCTGATATACAGCTGCCTACCCCCTTCGTAAGTGAAGGTCCTAAATGAGCTTTTTTCTCTGTCCCCTCACCACAATCCAGATTCTTTTGGGGAGTTACCAGTACAGTGACTATACCAGGAAGTACTTAATTTATTAAGCTCCTGCTTTTCTTAATCTCAGTGGAGATATTTACTGATAAACAGCTACGCACGCAGCATGTTCATGTCTTTCCTAAATGAGCTTTTATCTCTCTCCCCTCACCACAAATCAGATTCTTCTGAGGAGTTTCCAGTACATTATCCTTTCCAGTGTGTAATTACCTTAACAAGCTCCAGCTATTTTTATTCTCAGAAGGTTTACTCCCTGATATACAGCTGCCTACCCCCTTCGTAAGTGCAGGTCCTAAATGAGCTTTTTTCTCTGTTCCCTCAGCACAATCCAGATTCTTTTGGGGAGTTACCAGTACAGTAACCATACCGGGAAGTACTTAATTTATTAAGCTACTGCTTTTCTTAATCTCAGTGAAGATATTTACTGATAAACAGCTACCTATGCAGCATGTTCATGTCGTTCCTAAATGAGCTTTATCTCTCTCCCCTCACCACAAACAGATTCTTCTGAGGAGTTCCCATTACATTATCCTTTCCCCTGTGTAATTACCTGAACAAGCTCCAGCTGTTTTTATTCTCAGAAGGTTGACTCCCTGATATACAGCTGCCTACCTCCTTCGTAAGTGCAGGTCCTAAATGAGCTTTTTTCTCTGTTCCCTCACCACAATCCAGATTCTTTTGGGGAGTTACCAGTACAGTAACCATACCAGGAAGTACTTAATTTACTAAGCTACTGCTTTTCTTAATCTCAGTGGAGATATTTACTGATAAACAGCTACCTACGCAGCATGTATATGTCGTTCCTAAATGAGCTTTTATCTCTCTCCCCTCACCACAAATCAGGTTCTTCTGAGGAGTTCCCAGTACATTATCCTTTCCTCTGTGTAATTACCTTAACAAGCTCCAGCTGTTTCTATTCTCAGAAGGTTTACTCCCTGATATACAGCTGCCTAACCTCTTCGTAAGTGCAGGTCCTAAATGAGCTTTTTTCTCTGTTCCCTCACCACAATCCAGATTATTTTGGGGAGTTACCAGTACAGTAACCATCCCAGGAAGTACATTATTTATTAAGCTACTGCTTTTCTTAATCTCAGTGGAGATATTTACTGATAAACAGCTTCCTAAGCAGGATGGTCATGTCGTTCCTAAATGAGCTTTTATCTCTCTCCCCTCAACACAAATCAGATTCCTCTGAGGAGTTCCCAGTACATTATCCTTTGCCCTGTCTAATTACCTTAACAAGCTCCAGCTGCTTTTATTTTCAGAAGGTTTACTCCCTGATATACAGCTGCCTACCCCCTTCGTAAGTGCAGATCCTAAATGAGATTTTTTCTCTGTTCCCTCACCACAATCCAGATTCTTTTGGGGAGTTACCAGTACAGTTACGATACCAGGAAGTACTTAATTTATTAAGCTACTGCTTTTCTTAATCTCAGTGGAGATATTTACTGATAAACAGCTACCTACACAGCATGTTCATGTCGTTCCTAAAGGAGCTTTTATCTCTCTCCCCTCACCACAAATCAGATTCTTCTGAGGAGTTCCAAGTAGATTATCCTTTTCCCTGTGTACTTACCTTAACAAACTCCAGATGTTTTTATTCTCAGAAGGTTTACTCCCTGATATACAGCTGCCTACCCCCTTCGTAAGTGCAGGTCCTAAATGATCTTTTTCTCTGTTCCCTCACCACAGTCCAGATTCTTTTGTTGAGTTACCAGTACAAAAACCATAACAGGAAGTACTTAATTTATTAAGCTACTGCTTTTCTTAATCTCAGTGGATATATTTACTGATAAACAGCTACCTACGCAGCAAGATCATGTCGTTCCTAAATGAGCCTTTATCTCTCTCCCCTCACCACAAATCAGATTCTTCTGAGGAGTTCCGAGTACATTATCCTTTCCCCTGTGTAATTACCTTAACAAACTCCAGCTGTTTTTATTCTCAGAAGGTTTACTCCCTGATATACAGCTGCCTACCCCCTTCGTAAGTGCAGGTCCTAAATGAGCTTTTTTCTCTGTTCCCTCAGCACAATCCAGATTCTTTTGGGGAGTTACCAGTACAGTAACCATACCGGGAAGTACTTAATTTATTAAGCTACTGCTTTTCTTAATCTCAGTGAAGATATTTACTGATAAACAGCTACCTATGCAGCATGTTCATGTCGTTCCTAAATGAGCTTTATCTCTCTCCCCTCACCACAAACAGATTCTTCTGAGGAGTTCCCATTACATTATCCTTTCCCCTGTGTAATTACCTGAACAAGCTCCAGCTGTTTTTATTCTCAGAAGGTTGACTCCCTGATATACAGCTGCCTACCTCCTTCGTAAGTGCAGGTCCTAAATGAGCTTTTTTCTCTGTTCCCTCACCACAATCCAGATTCTTTTGGGGAGTTACCAGTACAGTAACCATACCAGGAAGTACTTAATTTACTAAGCTACTGCTTTTCTTAATCTCAGTGGAGATATTTACTGATAAACAGCTACCTACGCAGCATGTATATGTCGTTCCTAAATGAGCTTTTATCTCTCTCCCCTCACCACAAATCAGGTTCTTCTGAGGAGTTCCCAGTACATTATCCTTTCCTCTGTGTAATTACCTTAACAAGCTCCAGCTGTTTCTATTCTCAGAAGGTTTACTCCCTGATATACAGCTGCCTAACCTCTTCGTAAGTGCAGGTCCTAAATGAGCTTTTTTCTCTGTTCCCTCACCACAATCCAGATTATTTTGGGGAGTTACCAGTACAGTAACCATCCCAGGAAGTACATTATTTATTAAGCTACTGCTTTTCTTAATCTCAGTGGAGATATTTACTGATAAACAGCTTCCTAAGCAGGATGGTCATGTCGTTCCTAAATGAGCTTTTATCTCTCTCCCCTCAACACAAATCAGATTCCTCTGAGGAGTTCCCAGTACATTATCCTTTGCCCTGTCTAATTACCTTAACAAGCTCCAGCTGCTTTTATTTTCAGAAGGTTTACTCCCTGATATACAGCTGCCTACCCCCTTCGTAAGTGCAGATCCTAAATGAGATTTTTTCTCTGTTCCCTCACCACAATCCAGATTCTTTTGGGGAGTTACCAGTACAGTTACGATACCAGGAAGTACTTAATTTATTAAGCTACTGCTTTTCTTAATCTCAGTGGAGATATTTACTGATAAACAGCTACCTACACAGCATGTTCATGTCGTTCCTAAAGGAGCTTTTATCTCTCTCCCCTCACCACAAATCAGATTCTTCTGAGGAGTTCCAAGTAGATTATCCTTTTCCCTGTGTACTTACCTTAACAAACTCCAGATGTTTTTATTCTCAGAAGGTTTACTCCCTGATATACAGCTGCCTACCCCCTTCGTAAGTGCAGGTCCTAAATGATCTTTTTCTCTGTTCCCTCACCACAGTCCAGATTCTTTTGTTGAGTTACCAGTACAAAAACCATAACAGGAAGTACTTAATTTATTAAGCTACTGCTTTTCTTAATCTCAGTGGATATATTTACTGATAAACAGCTACCTACGCAGCAAGATCATGTCGTTCCTAAATGAGCCTTTATCTCTCTCCCCTCACCACAAATCAGATTCTTCTGAGGAGTTCCGAGTACATTATCCTTTCCCCTGTGTAATTACCTTAACAAACTCCAGCTGTTTTTATTCTCAGAAGGTTTACTCCCTGATATACTGCTGCCTACCCCCTTCGTAAGTTCAGGTCCTAAATGAGCTTTTTTCTCTGTTCCCTCACCACAAACCATATTCTTTTGGGGAGTAACCAGTACAGTAACCATACCAGGAAGTACTTAATTTATTAAGCTACTTCTTTTCTTAATCTCAGTGGAGATATTTACTGATAAACAGCTACGTACGCAGCATGTTCATGTCGTTCTTAAATGAGCTTTTTTCTCTGTTCCCTCAGCACAATCCAGATTCTTTTGGGGATTTACCAGTACATTATCCATACCAGGAAGTACTTAATTTATTAAGCTACTGCTTTTCTTAATCTCCTTGGAGATATCTACTGATAAACAGCTACCTACCCAGCATGTTCATGTCGTTCCTAAATGAGCTTTTATCTCTCTCCCCTCACGACTAATCAGATTCTTCCGTGGAGTTCCCAGTACATTATCCTTTCCCCTGTGTAATTACCTTAACAAGCTCCAGCTGTTTTTATTCTCAGAAGGTTTACTCCCTGATATACAGCTGCCTACCCCCTTCGTAAGTGCAGGTCCTAAATGAGCTTTTTATCTGTTCCCTCACCACAATCCAGATTCTTTTGGGGAGCTACCAGTACAGTAACCATACCAGGAAGTACTTAATTTATTAAGCTACTGCTTTTCTTAATCTCAGTGGAGATATTTACTGATAAACAGCTACCTATGCAGCATGTTCATGTCGTTCCTAAATGAGCTTTTATCTCTCTCCCCTCACCACAAATCCGATTCTTCTGAGGAGTTCCCAGTACATTATCCTTTCCCCTGTGTAATTACCTTAACAAGCTCCAGCTGTTTTTATTCTCAGAAGGTTTACTCCCAGATATACAGCTGCCTACCCCCTTCGTATGTGCATGTCCTAAATGACCTTTTTTCTCTGTTCCCTCACCACAATCCAGATTCTTTTGTGGAGTTACCAGTACAGTAACCATACCAGGTAGTACTTAATTTATTAAGCTACTGCCCTTCTTAATCTCAGTGGAGATATTTACTGATAAACAGCTACCTAAGCAGCATGTTCATGTCGTTCCTAAATGAGCTTTTATCTCTCTCCCCTCACCACAAATCAGATTCTTCTGAGGAGTTCCCAGTACATTATCCTTTCCAGTGTGTAATTACCTTAACAAGCTCCAGCTGTTTTTATTCTCAGAAGGTTTACTCCCTGATATACAGCTGCCTAACCTCTTCGTAAGTGCAGATCCTAAATGAGATTTTTTCTCTGTTCCCTCACCACAATCCAGATTCTTTTGGGGAGTTACCAGTACAGTTACCATACCAGGAAGGACTTAATTTATTAAGCTACTGCTTTTCTTAATCTCAGTGGAGATATTTACTGATAAACAGCTACCTACGCAGCATGTTCATGTCGTTCCTAAATGAGCTTTTATCTCTCTCCCCTCACCACAAATCAGATTCTTCTGAGGAGTTCCCAGTACATTATCCTTTCCCCTGTGTAATTACCTTAAAAAGCTCCAGCTGTTTTTGTTCTCAGAATGTTTACTCCCTGATATACAGCTGCCTACCTCCTTCGTAAGTGCAGGTCCTAAATGAGCTTTTTTCTCTGTTCCCTCACCACAATCCAGATTCTTTTGGGGAGTTTCCAGTACAGTAACCATACCAGGAAGTACTTAATTTATTAAGCTACTGCTCTTCTTAATTCAGTGGAGATTTTTACTGATAAATAGCTACCTACGCAGCATGTTCATCTTGTTCTTAAAAGAGCTTTTTTTTTTTTTTTTTTTTTTTTTGGCCAGTCCTGGGCCTTGGTCTCAGAGCCTGAGCACAGTCCCTGGCTTCTTCCCGCTCAAGGCTAGCACTCTGCCACTTGAGCCACGGCGCCACTTCTGGCCGTTTTCTGTATATGTGTTGCTGGGGAATAGAACCTATGGCCTCGTGTATCCGAGGCAGGCACTCTTGCCACTAGGCTATATCCCCAGCCCCTTAAAAGAGCTTTTATCTCTCTCCCCTCACCACAAATCAGATTCTTCTGAGGAGTTCCCAGTAAATTATCCTATCCCCTGTGTAATTACCTTAACAGGCTCCATCTGTTTTTCTTCTCAGAAGGTTTACTCCCTTATATACAGCTGCCTACCCCCTTCGTAAGTGCAGGTCCTAAATGAGCTTTTTTCTCTGATCCCTCACCACAATCCAGATTCTTTTGGGGAGTTACCAGTACAGTAACCATACCAGGAATTACTAAATTTATTAAGCTACTTCTTTTCTTAATCTCAGTGGAGATATTTACTGAAAAACAGCTACCTACGCAGCATGTTCATGTCGTTCCTAAATGAGCTTTTATCTCTCTCCCCTCACCACAAATTAGATTCTTCTGAGGAGTTCCCAGTACATTATCATTTCCTCTGTGTAATTACCTTAACAAGCTCCAGCTGTTTTTATTCTCAGAACGTTTACTCCCTGATATACAGCTGCCTACCCCCTTCGTAAGTGCAGGTCTTAAATGAGCTTTTTTCTCTGTTCCCTCACGGCAATCAAGATTCTTTTGGGGAGTTACCATTACAGTAACCATACCAGGAAGTACTTAATTTATTACGCTACTGCTTTTCTTAATCTCAGTGGAGATATTTCCTGATAAACGGCTACATATGCAGCATTTTCATGTCGTTCCTAAATGAGCATTTATCTCTGTCCCCTCACAACAAATCAGAATCTTCTGAGGAGTTCACAGCACATTATCCTTTCCCCTGTGTAATTACCTTGATAAGCTCCACTGTTTTTATTCTCATAAGTTTTACTCCCTGATAGACAGCTGCCTACACCCTTCGTAAGTGCAGGTCCTAAATGAGATTTTTTCTCTGTTCCCTCACCACAATCCAGATTCTTTTAGGAGTTACCAGTACAGAAACCATACCAGGAAGTACTTAATTTATTAAGCTACTGCTTTTCTTAATCTCAGTGGAGATATTTACTCATAAACAGCTACCTACGCAGCATGTTCATGTCGTTCCTAAATGAGCTTTGATCTCTCTCCCCTCACCACAAATCAGATTCTTCTGAGGAGTTCCCAGTACATTATCCTTTCCCCTGTGTTATTACCTTAACAAGCTCCAGCTGTTTTTATTCTCAGAAGGTTTACTCCCTGATATACAGCTGCCTACACCCTTTGTAAGTGCAGGTCCTAAATGAGATTTTTTCTCTGTTCCCTCACCACAATCCAGATTCTTTTGGGGAGTTACCAGTACAGTAACCATACCAGGAAGTACTTAATTTATTAAGCTACTGCTTTTCTTAATCTCAGTGGAGATATTTACTGATAAACAGCTACGTACGCAGCATGGTAATGTCGTTCCTAAATGAGCTTTTATATCTCTCCCCTCACCAAAAATCAGATTCTTCTGAGGAGTTCCCAGTACATTATCCTTTCCCCTGTGTAATTGGCTTAACAAGCTCCAGCTGTTTTTATTCTCAGAAGGTTTACTCCCTGATATACAGCTGCCTACCCCCTTCGTAAGTGCAGGTCCTAAATGAGCTTTTTTCTCTGTTCCCTCACCACAATCCAGATTCTTTTGGGGAGTTACCAGTACAGTAAACATACCAGGAAGTACTTAATTTATTAAGCTACTCCTTTTCTTAATCTCAGTGGAGATATTTACTGATAAACAGCTACCTACACAGCATGTTCATGTCGTTCCTAAATGAGCTTTTATCTCTCTCCCCTCACCACAAATCGGATTCTTCTGAGGAGTTCCCAGTACATTATCCTTTCCCCTGTGTAATTAACTTAACAAGCTACAGCTGTTTTTATTCTCAGAAGGTTTGCTCCCTGATATACAGCTGCCTACCCCCTTCGTAAGTGCAGGTCCTAAATGAGCTTTTTTATCTGTTCGCTCACTACAATCCAGATTCTTTTGGACAGTTACTATTACAGTAACCATACCAGGAAGTACTTAATTTATTACGCTACTGCTTTTCTTAATCTCAGTGGAGATATTTACTGATAAACAGCTACGTACGCAGCATGGTCATGTCGTTCCTAAATGAGCTTTTATCTCTGTCCCCTCACAACAAATCAAAATCTTCTGAGGAGTTCACAGTACATTATCCTTTCCCCTGTGTAATTACCTTGACAAGCTCCACTGTTTTTATTCTCAGAAGTTTTACTCCCTGATAGACAGCTGCCTACCCCCTTCGTAAGTGCAGGTCCTAAATGAGCTTTTTTCTCTGTTCCCTCACCACAATCCAGATTCTTTGAGGAGTTACCAGTACAGAAACCATACCAGGAAGTACTTAATTTATTAAGCTACTGCTTTTCTTAATCTCAGTGGAGATATTTACTGATAAACAGCTACCTACGCAGCATGTTCATGTCGTTCCTAAATGAGCTTTTATCTCTCTCCCTTCACCACAAATCACATTCTTCTGAGGAGTTCCCAGTACATTATCCTTTCCCCTGTGTAATTACCTTAACAAGCTCCAGCTGTTTTTATTCTCAGAAGGTTTACTCCCTGATATACAGCTGCCTACACCCTTCGTAAGTGCAGGTCCTAAATGAGATTTTTTCTCTGTTCCCTCACCACAATCCAGATTCTTTTGGGGAGTTACCAGTACAGTAACCATACCAGGAAGTACTTAATTTATTAAGCTACTGCTTTTCTTAATCTCAGTGGAGATATTTACTGATAAACAGCTACGTACGCAGCATGGTCATGTCGTTCCTAAATGAGCTTTTATCTCTCTCCGCTCACCAAAAATCAGATTCTTCTGAGGAGTTCCCAGTACATTATACTTTCCCCTGTGTAATTACCTTAACAAGCTCCAGCTGTTTTTATTCTCAGAAGGTTTACTCCCTGATATACAGCTGCCTACCCCCTTCGTAAGTGCAGGTCCTAAATGAGCTTTTTTCTCTGTTCCCTCACCACAATCCAGATTCTTTTGGGGAGTTACCAGTACAGTAACCATACCAGGAAGTACTTAATTTATTAAGCTACTCCTTTTCTTAATCTCAGTGGAGATATTTACTGATAAACAGCTACCTACACAGCATGTTCATGTCGTTCCTAAATGAGCTTTTATCTCTCTCCCCTCACCACAAATCAGATTCTTCTGAGGAGTTCCCAGTACATTATCCTTTCCCCTGTGTAATTACCTTAACAAGCTACAGCTGTTTTTATTCTCAGAAGGTTTGCTCCCTGATATACAGCTGCCTACCCCCTTCGTAAGTGCAGGTCCTAAATGAGCTTTTTTGTCTGTTCGCTCACTACAATCCAGATTCTTTTGGGGAGTTACCAGTACAGTAACCATACCAGGAAGTACTTAATTTATTAAGCTACTGCTTTTCTTAATCTCAGTGGAGATATTTACTGATAAACAGCTACCTACGCAGCATGTGCATGTCGTTCCTAAATGAGCTTTTATCTCTCTCCCTCACCACAAATCAGATTCTTCTGAGGAGTGCCCAGTACATTATCCTTCCCCTGTGTAATTACCTTAACAACCTCCAGCTGCTTTTATTCTCAGAAGGTTTACTCCCTGATATACAACTGCCTAACCCCTTCGTAAGTGCTGGTCTTAAATGAGCTTTTTTCTCTGTTCCCTCACCACAATACAGATTCTTTTGGGGTGTTACCAGTACAGTAACCATAGCAGGAAGTACTTAATTTTTTAAGCTTCTGCTTTTCTTAATCTCAGTGGAGATATTTACTGATAAACAGCTACCTACGCAGCATGTTCATGTCGTTCTTAAATGAGCTTTTATCTCTCTCCCCTCACCACAAATCAGATTCTTCTCAGGAGTTCCCAGTACATTATCGTATCCTCTGTGTAATTACCTTAACAAGCTCCAGCTCTTTCCATTATCAGAAGGTTTACTCCCTGATATAGAGCTGCCTAACCCCTTCGTAAGTGCAGGTCCTTAATGAGCTTTTTTCTCTGTTCCCTCACCACAATCCAGATTCTTTTGGGGAGTTAACAGTACAGTAACCATACCAGGAAGTACTTAATTTATTAAGCTACTGCTTTTCTTAATCTCAGTGGAGACATTTACTGATAAACAGCTACCTACGCAGCATATTCATGTCGTTTCTAAATGAGCTTTTCCCTCTGTTCCCTCACCACAATCCAGAATCTTTTGGGGAGTTACCAGTACAGTAACCATAGCAGGAAGTACTTAATTTATTAAGCTACTGCTTTTCTCAATCTCAGTGGAGATATTTACTGATAAACAGCTACATACGCAGCATGTTCATGTAGTTCCTAAATGAGCTTTTATCTCTCTCCCCTCACCACAAATCAGATTCTTCTGAGGATTTCCCAGTACATTATCCTTTCCCCTGTGTAATTACCTTAACAAGCTCCAGCTGTTTTATTGTCAGAAGGTTTACTCCCTGATATAGAACTGCCTACCCCCTTCGTAAGTCCAGGTCCTAAATGAGCTTTTTTCTCTGTTCCCTCACCACAATCCAGATTCTTTTGGCGAGTTACCAGTACAGTAACCATACCAGGAATTACTTAATTTATTAAGCTACTGCTTTTCTTAATCTCAGTGGAGATATTTACTGATAAACAGCTACTTACGCAGCATGTTCATGTCGTTCCTAAATGAGCTTTTATCTCTCTCCCCTAACAACAAATCAGATTCTTCTGAGGAGTTCAAAGTACATTATTCTTTCCCCTGTGTAATTACCTTAACAAGCTCCAGCTGTTTTTATTCTCAGAAAGTTTACTCCCTGATATACAGCTGCCTACCCCCTTCGTAAGTGCAGGTCCTAAATGAGTTTTTTTCTCTGTTCCCTCACCACAATCCAGATTCTTTTGGGGAGTTACCTGTACAGTAACCATACCAGGAAGTACTTAATTTATTAAGCTACTGCTTTTCTTAATCTTAGTGGAGATATTTATTGATAAACAGCTACCTACGCAGCAAGTTCATATAGTTGTAAATGAGCTGTTATCTCTCTCCCCTCACCACAAATCAGATTCTTCTGAGGAGTTCCCAGTACATTATACTCTCCCCTGTGTAATTACCTTAACAAGCTCCAGCTGTTTTGATTCTCATAAGGTTTACTCCCTGATATATATCTGCCTACCCTTTCCGTAATGCAGGTCCTAAATGAGCTTATTTCTCTGTTCCCTCACCACAATCCAGATTCTTCTGGGGAGTTACCAGTACAGTAACCATACCAGGAAGTACTTAATTTATTAAACTACTGCTTTTCTTAATCTCAGTGGAGATATTTACTGATAAACAGCTACCTATGCAGCATGTTCAAGTCATTCCTAAATGAGCTTTTATCTCTCTCGCCTCACCACAAATCAGATTCTTCTGAGGAGTTCCCAGTACATTATCCTTTCCACTGTGTAATTCCCTTAACAAGCTCCAGCTGTTTTAATTCTCAGAAGGTTTACTTCCTGATATACAGCTGCCTACCCCCTTCGTAAGTGCACGTCCTAAATGAGCTTTTTTCTCTGTTCCCTCACCACAATCCAGATTCTTTTGGGGAGTTATCAGTACAGTAACCATACCAGGAAGTACTTAACTTATTAAGATTCTGCTTTTCTTAATCTCAATGGAGATATTTACTGATAAACAGCTACGTATGCAGCATGTTCATGTCGTTCCTAAATGAGCTTTTATCTCTCTCCCCTCACCACAAATCAGATTCTTCTGAGGAGTTCCCAGTACATTACCCTTTCCCCGGTGTAATTACCTTAACAAGCTCCAGCTGTTTATATTCTCAGAAGGTTTACTCCCTGATATACAGCTGCCTACCCCCTTCGTAAGTGCTAGTCCTAAATGAGCTTTTATCTCTGTTCCCTCACCACAATCCAGATTCTTTTGGGGAGTTACCAGTACAGTGACCATAACAGGAAATACTTAATTTATTAAGCTACTGCTTTTCTTAATCTCAGTGGAGATATTTACTGATAAACAGCTACCTACGCAGCATGTTCATGTCGTTCCTAAATGAGCTTTTTTCTCTGTTCCCTCACCACAATCCAGCATCTTTTGGGGAGTTACCAGTACAGTAACCATACCAGGAAGTACTTAATTTATTAAGCTACTGCTTTTCTCAATCTCAGTGGAGATATTTACTGATAAACAGCTACATACGCATCATGTTCATGTCGTTCCTAAATGAGCTTTTATCTCTCTCCCCTCACCACAAATCCGATTCTTCTGAGGAGTTCCCAGTACATTATCCTTTCCCCTGTGTAATTACCTTAACAAGCTCCAGCTGTTTTTATTCTCAGAAGGTTTACTCCCTGATATACAGCTGCCTACCCCCTTCGTAAGTGCAGGTCCTAAATGAGCTTTTTTCTCTCTTCCCTCACCACAATCCAGATTCTTTTGGGGAGTTACCAGTACAGTAACCATACCAGGAAGTACTTTATTTATTAAGCTACTGCTTTTCTTAATCTCAGTGGAGTTATTTACTGATAAAGACCTACGTACGCAGCATATTCATGTCGTTTCTAAATGAGCTTTTCTCTCTGTTCCCTCACCACAATCCAGAATCTTTTGGGGAGTTACCAGTACAGTAACCATACCAGGAAGTACTTAATTTATTAAGCTACTGCTTTTCTCAATCTCAGTGGAGATATTTACTGATAAACAGCTACATACGCAGCATGTTCATGTCGTTCCTAAATGAGCTTTTATCTCTCTCCCCTCACCACAAATCAGATTCTTCTGAGGAGTTCCCAGTACATTATCCTTTCCCCTGTGTAATTACCTTAACAAGCTACAGCTGTTTTTATTCTCAGAAGGTTTGCTCCCTGATATACAGCTGCCTACCCCCTTCGTAAGTGCAGGTCCTAAATGAGCTTTTTTGTCTGTTCGCTCACTACAATCCAGATTCTTTTGGGGAGTTACCAGTACAGTAACCATACCAGGAAGTACTTAATTTATTAAGCTACTGCTTTTCTTAATCTCAGTGGAGATATTTACTGATAAACAGCTACCTACGCAGCATGTGCATGTCGTTCCTAAATGAGCTTTTATCTCTCTCCCTCACCACAAATCAGATTCTTCTGAGGAGTGCCCAGTACATTATCCTTCCCCTGTGTAATTACCTTAACAACCTCCAGCTGCTTTTATTCTCAGAAGGTTTACTCCCTGATATACAACTGCCTAACCCCTTCGTAAGTGCTGGTCTTAAATGAGCTTTTTTCTCTGTTCCCTCACCACAATACAGATTCTTTTGGGGTGTTACCAGTACAGTAACCATAGCAGGAAGTACTTAATTTTTTAAGCTTCTGCTTTTCTTAATCTCAGTGGAGATATTTACTGATAAACAGCTACCTACGCAGCATGTTCATGTCGTTCTTAAATGAGCTTTTATCTCTCTCCCCTCACCACAAATCAGATTCTTCTCAGGAGTTCCCAGTACATTATCGTATCCTCTGTGTAATTACCTTAACAAGCTCCAGCTCTTTCCATTATCAGAAGGTTTACTCCCTGATATACAGCTGCCTAACCCCTTCGTAAGTGCAGGTCCTTAATGAGCTTTTTTCTCTGTTCCCTCACCACAATCCAGATTCTTTTGGGGAGTTAACAGTACAGTAACCATACCAGGAAGTACTTAATTTATTAAGCTACTGCTTTTCTTAATCTCAGTGGAGACATTTACTGATAAACAGCTACCTACGCAGCATATTCATGTCGTTTCTAAATGAGCTTTTCCCTCTGTTCCCTCACCACAATCCAGAATCTTTTGGGGAGTTACCAGTACAGTAACCATAGCAGGAAGTACTTAATTTATTAAGCTACTGCTTTTCTCAATCTCAGTGGAGATATTTACTGATAAACAGCTACATACGCAGCATGTTCATGTCGTTCCTAAATGAGCTTTTATCTCTCTCCCCTCACCACAAATCAGTTTCTTCTGAGGATTTCCCAGTACATTATCCTTTCCCCTGTGTAATTACCTTAACAAGCTCCAGCTGTTTTATCGTCAGAAGGTTTACTCCCTGATATAGAACTGCCTACCCCCTTCGTAAGTCCAGGTCCTAAATGAGCTTTTTTCTCTGTTCCCTCACCACAATCCAGATTCTTTTGGCGAGTTACCAGTACAGTAACCATACCAGGAATTACTTAATTTATTAAGCTACTGCTTTTCTTAATCTCAGTGGAGATATTTACTGATAAACAGCTACTTACGCAGCATGTTCATGTCGTTCCTAAATGAGCTTTTATCTCTCTCCCCTAACAACAAATCAGATTCTTCTGAGGAGTTCAAAGTACATTATTCTTTCCCCTGTGTAATTACCTTAACAAGCTCCAGCTGTTTTTATTCTCAGAAAGTTTACTCCCTGATATACAGCTGCCTACCCCCTTCGTAAGTGCAGGTCCTAAATGAGTTTTTTTCTCTGTTCCCTCACCACAATCCAGATTCTTTTGGGGAGTTACCTGTACAGTAACCATACCAGGAAGTACTTAATTTATTAAGCTACTGCTTTTCTTAATCTTAGTGGAGATATTTATTGATAAACAGCTACCTACGCAGCAAGTTCATATAGTTGTAAATGAGCTGTTATCTCTCTCCCCTCACCACAAATCAGATTCTTCTGAGGAGTTCCCAGTACATTATACTCTCCCCTGTGTAATTACCTTAACAAGCTCCAGCTGTTTTGATTCTCATAAGGTTTACTCCCTGATATATATCTGCCTACCCTTTCCGTAATGCAGGTCCTAAATGAGCTTATTTCTCTGTTCCCTCACCACAATCCAGATTCTTCTGGGGAGTTACCAGTACAGTAACCATACCAGGAAGTACTTAATTTATTAAACTACTGCTTTTCTTAATCTCAGTGGAGATATTTACTGATAAACAGCTACCTATGCAGCATGTTCAAGTCGTTCCTAAATGAGCTTTTATCTCTCTCGCCTCACCACAAATCAGATTCTTCTGAGGAGTTCCCAGTACATTATCCTTTCCACTGTGTAATTCCCTTAACAAGCTCCAGCTGTTTTAATTCTCAGAAGGTTTACTTCCTGATATACAGCTGCCTACCCCCTTCGTAACTGCACGTCCTAAATGAGCTTTTTTCTCTGTTCCCTCACCACAATCCAGATTCTTTTGGGGAGTTATCAGTACAGTAACCATACCAGGAAGTACTTAACTTATTAAGATTCTGCTTTTCTTAATCTCAATGGAGATATTTACTGATAAACAGCTACGTATGCAGCATGTTCATGTCGTTCCTAAATGAGCTTTTATCTCTCTCCCCTCACCACAAATCAGATTCTTCTGAGGAGTTCCCAGTACATTACCCTTTCCCCGGTGTAATTACCTTAACAAGCTCCAGCTGTTTATATTCTCAGAAGGTTTACTCCCTGATATACAGCTGCCTACCCCCTTCGTAAGTGCTAGTCCTAAATGAGCTTTTATCTCTGTTCCCTCACCACAATCCAGATTCTTTTGGGGAGTTACCAGTACAGTGACCATAACAGGAAATACTTAATTTATTAAGCTACTGCTTTTCTTAATCTCAGTGGAGATATTTACTGATAAACAGCTACCTACGCAGCATGTTCATGTCGTTCCTAAATGAGCTTTTTTCTCTGTTCCCTCACCACAATCCAGCATCTTTTGGGGAGTTACCAGTACAGTAACCATACCAGGAAGTACTTAATTTATTAAGCTACTGCTTTTCTCAATCTCAGTGGAGATATTTACTGATAAACAGCTACATACGCAGCATGTTCATGTCGTTCCTAAATGAGCTTTTATCTCTCTCCCCTCACCACAAATCCGATTCTTCTGAGGAGTTCCCAGTACATTATCCTTTCCCCTGTGTAATTACCTTAACAAGCTCCAGCTGTTTTTATTCTCAGAAGGTTTACTCCCTGATATACAGCTGCCTACCCCCTTCGTAAGTGCAGGTCCTAAATGAGCTTTTTTCTCTCTTCCCTCACCACAATCCAGATTCTTTTGGGGAGTTACCAGTACAGTAACCATACCAGGAAGTACTTTATTTATTAAGCTACTGCTTTTCTTAATCGCAGTGGAGTTATTTACTGATAAAGAGCTACGTACGCAGCATATTCATGTCGTTTCTAAATGAGCTTTTCTCTCTGTTCCCTCACCACAATCCAGAATCTTTTGGGGAGTTACCAGTACAGTAACCATACCAGGAAGTACTTAATTTATTAAGCTACTGCTTTTCTCAATCTCAGTGGAGATATTTACTGATAAACAGCTACATACGCAGCATGTTCATGTCGTTCCTAAATGAGCTTTTATCTCTCTCCCCTCACCACAAATCAGATTCTTCTGAGGATTTCCCAGTACATTATCCTTTCCCCTGTGTAATTACCTTAACAAGCTCCAGCTGTTTTATTGTCAGAAGGTTTACTCCCTGATATAGAACTGCCTACCCCCTTCGTAAGTGCAGGTCCTAAATGAGATTTTTTCTCTGTTCCCTCACCACAATCCAGATTCTTTTGGGGAGTTACCTGTACAGTAACCATACCAGGAAGTACTTAATTTATTAAGCTACTGCTTTTCTTAATCTTAGTGGAGATATTTATTGATAAACAGCTACCTACGCAGCAAGTTCATATCGTTGTAAATGAGCTTTTATCTCTCTCCCCTCACCACAAATCAGATTCTTCTGAGGAGTTCCCAGTACATTTTACTCTCCCCTGTGTAATTACCTTAACAAGCTCCAGCTGTTTTGATTCTCATAAGGTTTACTCCCTGATATATATCTGCCTACCCTTTCCGTAATGCAGGTCCTAAATGAGCTTATTTCTCTGTTCCCTCACCACAATCCAGATTCTTTTGGGGAGTTACCAGTACAGTAACCATACCAGGAAGTACTTAAGTTATTAAACTACTGCTTTTCTTAATCTCAGTGGAGATATTTACTGATAAACAGCTACCTATGCAGCATGTTCAAGTCGTTCCTAAATGAGCTTTTATCTCTCTCGCCTCACCACAAATCAGATTCTTCTGAGGAGTTCCCAGTACATTATCCTTTCCACTGTGTAATTCCCTTAACAAGCTCCAGCTGTTTTAATTCTCAGAACGTTTACTTCCTGATATACAGCTGCCTACCCCCTTCGTAAGTGCACGTCCTAAATGAGCTTTTTTCTCTGTTCCCTCACCACAATCCAGATTCTTTTGGGGAGTTAGCAGTACAGTAACCATACCAGGAAGTACTTAACTTATTAAGATACTGCTTTTCTTAATCTCAATGGAGATATTTACTGATAAACAGCTACGTATGCAGCATGTTCATGTCGTTCCTAAATGAGCTTTTATCTCTCTCCCCTCACCACAAATCAGATTCTTCTGAGGAGTTCCCAGTACATTACCCTTTCCCCGGTATAATTACCTTAACAAGCTCCAGCTGTTTATATTCTCAGAAGGTTTACTCCCTGATATACAGCTGCCTACCCCCTTCGTAAGTGCTGGTCCTAAATGAGCTTTTATCTCTGTTCCCTCACCACAATCCAGATTCTTTTGGGGAGTTACCAGTACAGTGACCATAACAGGAAATACTTAATTTATTAAGCTACTGCTTTTCTTAATCTCAGTGGAGATATTTACTGATAAACAGCTACCTACCCAGCATGTTCATGTCGTTCCTAAATGAGCTTTTTTCTCTGTTCCCTCACCACAATCCAGAATCTTTTGGGGAGTTACCAGTACAGTAACCATACCAGGAAGTACTTAATTTATTAAGCTACTGCTTTTCTCAATCTCAGTGGAGATATTTACTGATAAACAGCTACATACGCAGCATGTTCATGTCGTTCCTAAATGAGCTTTTATCTCTCTCCCCTCACCACAAATCAGATTCTTCTGAGGAGTTCCCAGTACATTATCCTTTCCCCTGTGTAATTACCTTAACAAGCTCCAGCTGTTTTTATTCTCAGAAGGTTTACTCCCTGATATACAGCTGCCTACACCCTTCGTAAGTGCAGGTCATAAATGAGCTTTTTTCTCTGTTCCCTCACCACAATCCAGATTCTTTTGGGGAGTTACCAGTACAGTATCCATACCAGGAAGTACTTAATTTATTAAGCTACTGCTTTTCTTAATCTCAGTGGAGATATTTACTGATAAACAGCTACCTACGCAGCATGTTCATGTCGTTCCTAAATGAGCTTTTATCTCTCTACCCTCACCACAAATCAGATTCTTCTGAGGAGTTCCCAGTACATTATCCTTTCCCCTGTGTAATTCCCTTAACAAGCTCCAGCTGTTTTTATTCTCAGAAGGTTTACTCCCTGATATACAGCTGCCTACCCCCTTCGTAAGTGCAAGTCCTAAATGATCTTTTTCTCTGTTCCCTCACCACAGTCCAGATTCTTTTCTTGAGTTACCAGTACAGTAACCATAACAGGAAGTACTTAATTTATTAAGCTACTGCTTTTCTTAATCACAGTGGCGATATTTACTGATAAACAGCTACGTACGCAGCATGTTCATTTCGTTCCTAAATGAGCTTTTATCTCTCCCCCCTCACCACAAATCAGATTCTTCTGAGGAGTTCCCAGTACTTTATCCTTTCCCCTGTGTAATTACCTTAACAAGCTCCAGCTGTTTTTATTCTCAGAAGGTTTACTCCCTGATATACAGCTGCCTACCCCCTTCGTAAGTCCAGGTCCTAAATGAGCTTTTTTCTCTGTTCCGTCACCACAATCCAGATTCTTTTGGGGAGTTACCAGTACAGTAACCATACCAGGAAGTACTTAATTTATTAAACTACTGCTTTTCTTAATCTCAGTGGAGATATTTACTGATAAACAGCTACCTATGCAGCATGTTCAAGTCGTTCCTAAATGAGCTTTTATCTCTCTTGCCTCACCACAAATCAGATTCTTCTGAGGAGTTCCCAGTACATTATCCTTTCCTCTGTGTAATTCCCTTAACAAGCTCCAGATGTTTTAATTCTCAGAAGGTTCACTTCCTGATATACAGCTGCCAACCCCCTTCGTAAGTGCACGTCCTAAATGAGCTTTTTTCTCTGTTCCCTCACCACAATCCAGATTCTTTTGGGGAGTTAGCAGTACAGTAACCATACCAGGAAGTACTTAATTTATTAAGCTACTGCTTTTCGTAATCTCAGTGGAGATATTTACTGATACACAGCTACCTACGCAGCATGTTCATGTCGTTCCTAAATGAGGTTTTGTCTCGCTCCCCTCAACAAAAATCAGATTCTTCTGAGGAGTACCCAGTACATTATCCTTTCCACTGTGTAATTACCTTAACAAGCTCCAGCTGTTTTTATTCTCAGAAGGTTTACTCCCTGATATACAGCTGCCTACCCCCTTCGTAAGTGCAGTTCCTAAATGAGCTTTTTTCTCTGTTCCCTCACCACAATCCAGATTCTTTTGGGGAGTTACCAGTACAGTAACCATACCAGGAAGTGCTTAATTTATTAAGCTACTGCTTTTCTTAATCTCAGTGGAGATATTTACTGATAAACAGCTACCTACGCAGCATGTTCATGTCGTTCCTAAATGAGCTTTTATCTCTCTCCCCTCACCACAAATCAGATTCTTCTGAGAAGTTCCCAGTACATTATCCTTTCCCCTGTGTAATTACCTTAACAAGCTCCAGGTGTTTTTATTCTCAGAAGGTTTACTCCCTGATATACAGCTGCCTACCCCCTTCATAAGTGCAGGTCCTAAATGAGCTTTTTTCGCCGTTCCCTCACCACAATCGAGATTCTTTGGGAGTTACCAGTACGGTGACCATACCAGGAAGTACTTAATTTATTAAGCTACTGCTTTTCTTAATCTCAGTGGAGATATTTACTGATAAACAGCTACCTACACAGCATGTTCATGTCGTTCCTAAATGAGCTTTTATCTCTCTCCCCTCACCACAAATCAGATTCTTCTGAGGAGTTCCCAGTACATTATCCTTTCCCCTGTGTAATTACCTTAACAAGCTCCAGCTGTTTTTATTCTCAGAAGGTTTACTCCCTGATATAGAGCAGACTACCCCCTTCGTAAGTGCAGGTCCTAAATGAGCTTATTTCTCTGTTCCCTCACCACAATCCAGATTCTTTTGGGGAGTTACCAGTACAGTAACCATACCAGGAAGTACTTAATTTAATAAGCTACTGCTTTTCTTAATCTCAGTGGAGATATTTCCTGATAAACAGCTACCTACGCAGCATGTTCATGTCATTCCTAAATGAGCTTTTTTCTCTCTCCCCCTCACCACAAATCAGATTCTTCTGAGGAGTTCCCAGTACATTATCCTTTCCCCTGTGTAATTACCATAACAAGCTCCAGGTGTTTTTATTCTCAGAAGGTTTACTCCCTGATATACAGCTGCCTACCCCCTTCGTAAGTGCAGGTCCTAAATGAACTTTTTTCTCTGTTCCCTCACCACAATCCAGATTCTTTTGGGGAGTTACCAGTACAGTAACCATACCAGGAAGTACTTAATTTATTAAGCTCCTGCTTTTCTTAATCTCAGTGGAGATATTTACTGATAAACAGCTACCTACGCAGCATGTTCATGTCGTTCCTAAATGAGCTTTTATCTCTCTCCCCTCACCACAAATCAGATTCTTCTGAGGAGTTCCCAGTACATTCCTTTCCCCTGTGTAATTACCTTAACAAGCTCCAGGTGTTTTTATTCTCAGAAGCTGTACTCCCTGATATACAGCTGCATACCCCCTTCGTAAGTACAGGTCCTAAATGAACTTTTACCTCTGTTCCATCACCACAATCCAGATTCTTTTGGGGAGTCACCAGTACAGTAACCATACCAGGAAGTACTTAATTTATTAAGCTGCTGCTTTTCTTAATCTCAGTGGAGATATTTACTGATAAACAGCTACCTACGCAGCATGTTCATGTCGTTCCTAAATGAGCTTTTATCTCTCTCCCCTCACCACAAATCAGATTCTTCTGAGGAGTTCCCAGTACATTATCCTTTCCCCTGTGTAATTACCTTAACAAGCTCCAGGTGTTTTTATTCTCAGAAGGTTTACTCCCTGATATACAGCTGCCTACCCCCTTCGTAAGTGCACGTCCTAAATGAGCTTTTTTCTCTGTTCCCTCACCACAATCCAGATTCTTTTGGGGAGTTACCAGTACAGTAACCATACCAGGAAGTACTTAATTTATTAAGCTACTGCTTTTCTTAATCTCAGTGGAGATATTTACTGATAAACAGCTACCTACGCAGCATGTTCATGTCGTTCCTAAATGAGCTTTTATCTCTCTCCCCTCACCACAAATCAGATTCTTCTGAGGAGTTCCCAGTACATTATCCTTTCACCTGTTTAATTACCTTAACAAGCTCCAGCTGTTTTTATTCTCAGAAGCTTTACTCCCTGATATACAGCTGCCTACCCCCTTCGTAAGTGCAGGTCCTAAATGAGCTTTTTTCTCTGTTCCCTCACCACAATCCAGATTCTTTTGGGGAGTTACCAGTACAGTGACTATACCAGGAAGTACTTAATTTATTAAGCTACTGCTTTTCTTAATCTCAGTGGAGATATTTACTGATAATCAGCTACCTACGCATCATGTTCATGTCTTTCCTAAATGAGCTTTTATCTCTCTCCCCTCACCACAAATCAGATTCTTCTGAGGAGTTCCCAGTACATTATCCTTTCCCCTGTGTAATTACCTTAACAAGCTCCAGCTGTTTTTATTCTCAGAAGGTTTGCTCCCTGATATACAGCTGCCTACCCCCTTCGTAAGTGCAGGTCCTAAATGAGCTTTATTCTCTGTTCCCTCACCACAATCCAGATTCTTTTGGGGAGTTACCAGTACAGTAACCATACCAGGAAGTACTTAATTTATTAAGCTACTGCTTTTCTTAATCTCAGTGGAGAAATTTACTGATAAACAGCTACCTACGCAGCATGTTCATGTCGTTCCTTAATGAGCTTTTTTCTCTGTTCCCTCAGCACAATCCAGATTCTTTTGGGGATTTACCAGTACATTATCCATACCAGGAAGTACTTAATTTATTAAGCTACTGCTTTTCTTAATCTCCTTGGAGATATCTACTGATAAACAGCTACCTACCCAGCATGTTCATGTCGTTCCTAAATGAGCTTTTATCTCTCTCCCCTCACGACTAATCAGATTCTTCTGTGGAGTTCCCAGTACATTATCCTTTCCCCTGTGTAATTACCTTAACAAGATCCACCTGTTTTTATTCTCAGAAGGTTTACTACCTGATATACAGCTGCCTACCCCTTCATAAGTGCATGTCCTAAATGAGATTTTTTCTCTGTTCCCTCACCACAATCCAGATTCTTTTGGGGATTTACCAGTACATTATCCATACCAGGAAGTACTTAATTAATTACGCTACTGCTCTTCTTAATCTCAGTGGAGATATTTACTGATAAACAGCT
>NW_025956393.1:0-54149 GCF_023159225.1 Perognathus longimembris pacificus | reverse complement strand
AACAGCTGGAGCTTGTTAAGGTAATTACACAGGGGAAAGGATAATGTACTGGGAACTCCTCAGAAGAATCTGATTTGTGGTGAGGGGAGAGAGATAAATGCTCATTTAGGAATGACATGGACATGCTGCGTAGGTAGCTGTTTATCAGTAAATATCTCCACTGAGATTAAGAAAAGCAGTAGCTTAATAAATTAAGTACTTCCTGGTATGGTTACTGTACTGGTAACTCCCCAAAAGAATCTGGATTGTGGTGAGGGAACAGAGAAAAAAGCTCATTTAGGACCTGCACTTACGAAGGGGGTAGGCAGCTGTATATCAGGGAGTAAACCTTCTGAGAATAAAAACAGCTGGAGCTTGTTAAGGTAATTACACAGGGGAAAGGATAATGTACTGGGAACTCCTCAGAAGAATCTGATTTGTGGTGAGGGGAGAGAGATAAAAGCTCATTTAGGAACGACATGAACATGCTGCGTAGGTAGCTCTTTATCAGTAAATATCTCCACTGAGATTAAGAAAAGCAGTAGCTTAATAAATAAAGTACTTCCTGGTATGGTTACTGTACTGGTAACTCCCCAATAAAATCTGGATTGTGGTGAGGGAAGAGAGAAAAAAGGTCATTTAGGACCTGCACTTACGAATTGGGTAGGCAGCTGTATATCAGGGAGTAAACCTTCTGAGAATAAAAACAGCTGGAGCATGTTAAGGTAATTACACAGTGGAAAGGATAATGTACTGGGAACTCCTCAGAAGAATCTGATTTGTGGTGAGGGGAGAGAGATAAAAGCTCATTTAGGAACGAAATGAACATGCTGCGTAGGTAGCTGTTTATCAGTAAATATCTCCACTGAGATTAAGAAAAGCAGTAGCTTAATAAATTAAGTACTTCCTGGTATGGTTACTGTACTGGTAACTCCGCAAAAGAATCTGGATTGTGGTGAGGGAACAGAGAAAAAAAGCTCATTTTGGACCTGCACTTACGAAGGGGGTAGGCAGCTGTATATCAGGGAGTAAACCTTCTGAGAATAAAAACAGCTGGAGCTTGTTAAGGTAATTACACAGGGGAAAGGATAATGTACTGGGAACTCCTCAGAAGAATCTGATTTGTGGTGTGGGGAGAGAGATAAAAGCTCATATAGGAACGACATGAACATGCTACGTAGGTAGCTGTTTATCAGTAAATATCTCCACTGAGATTAAGAAAAGCAGTAGCTTAATAAATTAAGTACTTCCTGGTATGGTTATTGTACTGGTAACTCCCCAAAATAATCTGGATTGTGGTGAGGGAACAGAGAAAAAAGCTCATTTAGGACCTGCACTTACGAAGGGGGTAGGCAGCTGTATATCAGGGAATAAACCTTCTTAGAAAAAAAAACAGCTGGAGCTTGTTAAGGTAATTACACAGGGGAAAGGATAATGTACTGGGAACTCCTCAGAAGAATCTGATTTGTGGTGAGGGGAGAGAGATAAATGCTCATTAGGAACGACGTGAACATGCTGCGTAGGTACCTCTTTATCAGTAAATATCTCCACTGAGATTAAGAAAAGCAGTAGCTTAATAAATAAAGTACTTCCTGGTATGGTTACTGTACTGGTAACTCCCCAAAAGCATCTGGACTGCGGTGAGGGAACAGAGAATAAAGCTCATTTAGGACCTGCACTTACGAAGGGGGTAGGCAGCAGTATATCAGGGAGTAAACCTTCTGAGAATAAAAACAGCTGAAGCTTGTTAAGGTGTTAAGGTAATTACACAGGGGAAAGGATAATGTACTGGGAACTCCTCAGAAGAATCTGATGTGTGGCGAGGGGAGAGAGATAAAAGCTCATTTAGGAAAGACATGAACATGCTGCCTAGGTAGCTGTTTATCAGCAAATATCTCCACTGAGATTAAGAAAAGCAGTAGCTTAATAAATTAAGTACTTCCTGGTATGGTTACTGTACTGGTAATTCCCCAACAGAATCTGGATTGTCGTGAGGCAACAGAGAAAAAAGCTCATTTAGGACCTGCAATTACCAAGTGGGTAGCCAGATGTATATCAGGGAGTAAACCTTCTGAGAATAAAAACATCTGGAGCATGTTAAGGTAATTACACAGTGGAAAGGATAATGTACTGGGAACTCCTCAGAAGAATCTGATTTGTGGTGAGGGGAGAGAGATAAAAGCTCATTTAAGAACGACATGAACATGCTGCGTAGGTAGCTGTTTATCAGTAAATATCTCCACTGAGATTAAGAAAAGCAGTAGCTTAATTAATTAAGTACTTCCTGGTATGGTTACTGTACTGGTAACTCCCCAAAAGAATCTGGATTGTGGTGAGGGAACAGAGAAAAAAGCTCATTTAGGACCTGCACTTACGAAAGGGGTAGGCAGCTGTATATCAGGGAGTAAACCTTCTGAGAATAAAAACAGCTGGAGCTTGTTAAGGTAATTACACAGGTGAAAGGATAATGTACTGGGAACTCCTCAGAAGAATCTGATTTTTGGTGAGGGGAGAGAGATTAAAGCTCATTTAGGAACGACATGAACATGCTACGTAGGTAGCTGTTTATCAGTAAATATCTCCATTGAGATTAAGAAAAGCAGTAGCTTAATAATTAAGTACTTCCTGGTATGGATACTGTACTGGTAATTCCCCAAAAGAATCTGGATTGTGGTGAGGGAACAGAGAAAAAAGCTCATTTAGGACCTGTACTTACGAAGGGGGTAGGCAGCTGTATATCAGGGAGTAAACCTTCTGAGAATAAAAGCAGCTGGAGCTTGTTAAGGTAATTACACAGGGGAAAGGATAATGTACTGGGAACTCCTCAGAAGAATCTGATTTGTGCTGAGGGGAGAGAGATAAAAGCTGATTTATGAACGACATGAACATGCTGCGTAGGTAGCTGTTTATCAGTAAATATCTCCACTGAGATTAAGAAAAGCAGTAGCTTAATAAATAAAGTACTTCCTGGTATGGTTACTGTACTGGTAACTCCCCAAAAAAATCTGGATTGTGGTGAGGGAAGAGAGAAAAAAGGTCATTTAGGACCTGCACTTACGAAGGGGGTAGGCAGCTGTATATCAGGGAGTAAACCTTCTGAGAATAAAAACAGCTGGAGCTTCTTAAGGTAATTAAACAGGGGAAAGGATAATGTACTGGGAACTCCTCAGAAGAATCTGATTTGTGGTGAGGGGAGAGAGATAAAAGCTCATTTAGGAACGACATGAACATGCTGCGTACGTAGCTGTTTATCAGTAAATATCTCCACTGAGATTAAGAAAAGCAGTAGCTTAATAAATTAAGTACTTCCTGGTATGGTTACTGTACTGGTAACTCCCCAAAAGAATCTGGATTGTGGTGAGGGAACAGAGAAAAAAGCTCATTTAGAACCTGCACTTACGAAGGGGGTAGGCAGCTGTACATCAGGGAGTAAACCTTCTGAGAATAAAAACAGCTGGAGCTTGTTAAGGTAATTACACAGGGAAAGGATAATGTACTGGGAACTCCTCAGAAGAATCTGATTTGTGGTGAGGGGAGAGAGATAAATGCTCATTTAGGAACGACATGAACATGCTGCGTAGGTACCTCTTTATCAGTAAATATCTCCACTGAGATTAAGAAAAGCAGTAGCTTAATAAATAAAGTACTTCCTGGTATGGTTACTGTACTGGTAACTCCCCAAAAGCATCTGGACTGTGGTGAGGGAACAGAGAATAAAGCTCATTTAGGACCTGCACTTACGAAGGGGGTAGGCAGCAGTATATCAGGGAGTAAACCTTCTGAGAATAAAAACAGCTGGAGCTTGTTAAGGTAATTACACAGGGGAAAGGATAATGTACTGGGAACTCCTCAGAAGAATGTGATTTGTGGTGAGGGGAGAGAGATAAAAGGTCATTTAGGGGGCAGGGGATATAGCCTAGTGGCAAGAGTGCCTGCCTCTGATACATGAGGCCCTAGGATTGGTTCCCCAGCACCACATATACAGAAAACGGCCAGGAGCGGCGCTGTGGCTCAAGTGGCAGAGTGCTAGCCTTGAGCGGGAAGAAGCCAGGGACAGTGCTCAGGCCCTGAGTCCAAGGCCCAAGACTGGCCAAAAGAAAAAAAAAAAAAAGCTCATTTAGGAACGACATGAACATGCTGCGTAGGTAGCTGTTTATCAGTAAATATCTCCACTGAGATTAAGAAAAGCAGTAGCTTAATAAATTAAGTACTTCCTGGTATGGTTACTGTACTGGTAACTCCCCAAAAGAATCTGGATTGTGGTGAGGGGAGAGAGATAAATGATCATTTAGGAATGACATGGACATGCTGCGTAGGTAGCTGTTTATCAGTAAATATCTCCACTGAGATTAAGAAAACCAGTAGCTTAATAAATTAAGTACTTCCTGGTATGGTTACTTTACTGGTAACTCCCCAAAAGAATCTGGATTGTGGTGAGGGAACAGAGAAAAAAGCTCATTAGGACCTGCACTTACGAAGGGGGTAGGCAGCTGTATATCAGGGAGTAAACCTTCTGAGAATAAAAACAGCTGGAGCTTGTTAAGGTAATTACACAGGGAAAGGATAATGTACTGGGAACTCCTCAGAAGAATCTGATTTGTGGTGAGGGGAGAGAGATAAATGCTCATTTAGGAACGACATGAACATGCTGCGTAGGTACCTCTTTATCAGTAAATATCTCCACTGAGATTAAGAAAAGCAGTAGCTTAATAAATAAAGTACTTCCTGGTATGGTTACTGTACTGGTAACTCCCCAAAAGCATCTGGACTGTGGTGAGGGAACAGAGAATAAAGCTCATTTAGGACCTGCACTTACGAAGGGGGTAGGCAGCAGTATATCAGGGAGTAAACCTTCTGAGAATAAAAACAGCTGGAGCTTGTTAAGGTAATTACACAGGGGAAAGGATAATGTACTGGGAACTCCTCAGAAGAATGTGATTTGTGGTGAGGGGAGAGAGATAAAAGGTCATTTAGGGGGCAGGGGATATAGCCTAGTGGCAAGAGTGCCTGCCTCTGATACATGAGGCCCTAGGATTGGTTCCCCAGCACCACATATACAGAAAACGGCCAGGAGCGGCGCTGTGGCTCAAGTGGCAGAGTGCTAGCCTTGAGCGGGAAGAAGCCAGGGACAGTGCTCAGGCCCTGAGTCCAAGGCCCAAGACTGGCCAAAAGAAAAAAAAAAAAAAGCTCATTTAGGAACGACATGAACATGCTGCGTAGGTAGCTGTTTATCAGTAAATATCTCCACTGAGATTAAGAAAAGCAGTAGCTTAATAAATTAAGTACTTCCTGGTATGGTTACTGTACTGGTAACTCCCCAAAAGAATCTGGATTGTGGTGAGGGGAGAGAGATAAATGCTCATTTAGGAATGACATGGACATGCTGCGTAGGTAGCTGTTTATCAGTAAATATCTCCACTGAGATTAAGAAAAGCAGTAGCTTATTAAATTAAGTACTTCCGGGTATGGTTACTCTACTGGTAACTCCCCAAAAGAATCTGGATTGTGGTGAGGGAACAGAGAAAAAAGCTCATTTAGGACCTGCACTTATGAAGGGGTTAGGCAGCTATATATCAGGGAGTAAACCTTCTGAGAATAAAAACAGCTGGAGCTTGTTAAGGTAATTAAACAGGGGAAAGGATAATGTACTGGGAAGTCCTCAGAAGAATCTGATTTGTGGTGAGGGGAGAGAGATAAAAGCTCATTTAGGAACGACATGAACATTCTGCGTAGGTAGCTGTTTGTCAGCAAATATCTCCACTGAGATTAAGAAAAGCAGTAGCTTAATAAATTAAGTACTTCCTGGTATGGTCACTGTACTGGTAACTCCCCAAAAGAATCTGGATTGTGGTGAGGGAACAGAGAAAAAGCTCATTTAGGACCTGCACTTACGAAGGGGGTAGGCAGGTGTATATCAGGGAGTAAACCTTCTGAGAATAAAAACAGCTGGACCTTGTTAAGGTAATTACACAGGGGAAAGGATAATGTACCGGGAACTCCTCAGAAGAATCTGATTTGTGGTGAGGGGAGAGATAAAAGCTCATTTAGGAACGACATGAACATGCTGCGTAGGTAGCTGTTTATCAGTAAATATCTCCACTGACATTAAGAAAAGCAGTAGCTTAATAAATTATGTACTTCCTGGTATGGTTACTGTACTGGTAACTCCCCAAAGGATCTGGATTGTGGTGAGGGAACAGAGAAAATAGCTCATTTAGGACCTGCAATTACGAAGGGGGTAGGCAGCTGTATATCAGGGAGTAAACCTTCTGAGAATAAAAACAGCTAGTACACAGGGGAAAGGATAATGTACTGGGAACTCCTCAGAAGAATCTGATTTGTGGTGAGGGGAGAGAGATAAAAGCTCATTTAGGAACGACATGAACATGCTGCGTAGGTAGCTGTTTATCAGTAAATATCTCCACTGAGATTAAGAAAAGCAGTAGCTTAATAAATTAAGTACTTCCTGGTATGGTTACTGTACTGGTAACTCCCCAAAAGAATCTGGATTGTGGTGAGGGAACAGAGAAAAAAGCTCATTTAGGACCTGCACTTACGAAGGGGTAGGCAGCTGTATATCAGGGAGTAAACCTTCTGAGAATAAAAACAGCTGGAGCTTGTTAATGTAATGACACAGGGGAAAGGATAATGTACTGGGAACCCCTCAGAAGAATCTGATTTTTGGTGAGGGGAGAGAGATAAAAGCTCATTTAGGAACGACATGAACATGCTGCGTATGTAGCTGTTTATCAGTAAATATCTCCACTGAGATTAAGAAAAGCGGTAGCTTAATAAATTAAGTACTTCCTGGTATGGTTACTGTACTGGTAACTCCCCAAAAGAATCTGGATTGTGGTGAGGGAACAGAGAAAAAAGCTCATTTAGGACCTGCCACTTACGAAGGGGGTAGGCACCTGTATATCAGGGAGTAAACCTTCTGAGAATAAAAACAGCTGCAGCTTGTTAAGGTAATTACACAGGGGAAAGGATAATGTACTGGAAACTCCTCAGAAGAATCTGATTCGTGGTGAGGGGAGAGAGATAAAAGCTCATTTAAGAACGACATGAACATGCTGCGTAGGTAGCTGTTTATCAGTAAATATCTCCACTGAGATTAAGAAAAGCAGTAGCTTAATAAATTAAGTACTTCCTGGTATGGTTACTGTACTGGTAACTCCCCAAAAGAATCTGGATTGTGGTGAGACAACAGAGAAAAAAGGTCATTTAGGACCTGCACTTACGAAGGGGGTAGGCAGCTGTATATCAGGGAGTAAACCTTCTTAGAATAAAAACAGCTGGAGCTTGTTAAGGTAATTACACAGGGGAAAGGATAATGTACTGGGAACTCCTCAGAAGAATCTGATTTGTGGTGAGGGGAGAGAGATAAATGCTCATTACGAATGACAAGGACATGCTGCGTAGGTAGCTGTTTATCAGTAAATATCTCCACTGAGATTAAGAAAAGCAGTAGCTTAATAAATTTAGTACTTCCTGGTATGGTTACTGTACTGGTAACTCCCCAAAACAATCTGGATTGTGGTGAGGGAACAGAGAAAAAAGCTCATTTAGGACCTGCACTTACGAAGGGGGTAGGCAGCTGTATATCAGGGAGTAAACCTTCTGAGAATAAAAAACAGCTGAAGCTTGTTAAGGTAATTACACAGGGGAAAGGATAATGTACTGGGAACTCCTCAGAAGAATCTGATTTGTGGTGAGGGGAGAGAGATAAAAGCTCATTTAGGAACGACATGAACATGGTGCGTAGGTAGCTGTTTATCAGTAAATATCTCCACTGAGATTAAGAAAAGCAGTAGATTAATAAATTAAGTACTTCCTTGTATGGTTTCTGTACTGGTAACTCCCCAAAAGAATCTGGATTGTGGTGAGGGAACAGAGAAAAAAGCTCATTTAGGACCTGCAATTACCAAGTGGGTAGCCAGCTGTATATCAGGGAGTAAACCTTCTGAGAATAAAAATAGCTGGTGCTTGTTAAGGTAATTACACAGGGGAAAGGATAATGTACTGGGAACTCCTCAGAAGAATCTGATTTGTGGTGAGGGGAGAGAGATAAAAGCTCATTTAGGAACGACATGAACATGCTGCGTAGGTAGCTGTTTATCAGTAAATATCTCCACTGAGATTAAGAAAAGCAGTAGCTTAATGAATTAAGTACTTCCTGGTATGGTTACTGTACTGGTAACTCCCCAAAAGAATCTGGATTGTGGTGAGGGAACAGAGAAAAAAGCTCATTTAGGACCTGCACTTACGAAGGGGGTAGGCAGCTGTATATCAGGGAGTAAACCTTCTGAGAATAAAAACAGCTGGAGCTTGTCAAGGTAATTACACAGGGGAAAGGATAATGTACTGGGAACTCCTCAGAAGAATGTGATTTGTGGTGAGGGGAGAGAGATAAAAGGTCATTTAGGGGGCAGGGGATATAGCCTAGTGGCAAGAGTGCCTGCCTCTGATACATGAGGCCCTAGGTTTGGTTCCCCAGCACCACATATACAGAAAACGGCCAGGAGCGGCGCTGTGGCTCAAGTGGCAGAGTGCTAGCCTTGAGCGGGAAGAAGCCAGGGACAGTGCTCAGGCCCTGAGTCCAAGGCCCAAGACTGGCCAAAAGAAAAAAATAAAAAAGCTCATTTAGGAACGACATGAACATGCTGCGTAGGTAGCTGTTTATCAGTAAATATCTCCACTGAGATTAAGAAAAGCAGTAGCTTAATAAATTAAGTACTTCCTGGTATGGTTACTGTACTGGTAACTCCCCAAAAGAATCTGGATTGTGGTGAGACAACAGAGAAAAAAGCTCATTTAGGACCTGCACTTACGAAGGGGGTAGGCAGCTGTATATCAGGAAGTAAACCTTCTTAGAATAAAAACAGCTGGAGCTTGTTAAGGTAATTACACAGGGGAAAGGATAATGTACTGGGAACTCCTCAGAAGAATCTGATTTGTGTTGAGGGGAGAGAGATAAATGCTCATTTAGGAATGACATGGACATGCTGCGTAGGTAGCTGTTTATCAGTAAATATCTCCACTGAGATTAAGAAAAGCAGTAGCTTAATAAATTAAGTACTTCTGGTATGGTTACTGTACTGGTAACTCCCCAAAAGAATCTGGATTGTGGTGAGGGAACAGAGAAAAAAGCTCATTTAGGGCCTGCACTTACGAAGGGGTAGGCAGCTGTATATCAGGGAGTAAACCTTCTGAGAATAAAAACAGCTGGAGCTTGTTAAGGTAATTACACAGGGAAAGGATAATGTACTGGGAACTCCTCAGAAGAATCTGATTTGTGGTGAGGGGAGAGAGATAAAAGCTCATTTAGGAACGACATGAACATGCTGCGTAGGTAGCTCTTTATCAGTAATATCTCCACTGAGATTAAGAAAAGCAGTAGCTTAATAAATAAAGTACTTCCTCGTATGGTTACTGTACTGGTAACTCCCCAAAAGCATCTGGATTGTGGTGAGGGAACAGAGAAAAAAGCTCAATTAGGACCTGCACTTACGAAGGGGGTAGGCAGCAGTATATCAGGGAGTAAACCGTCTGAGAATAAAAACAGCTGGAACTTGTTAAGGTGTTAAGGTAATTACACAGGGGAAAGGATAATGTACTGGGAACTCCTCAGAAGAATCTGATTTGTGGTGAGGGGAGAGAGATAAAAGCTCATTTAGGAACGACATGAACATGCTGCCTAGGTAGCTGTTTATCAGCAAATATCTCCACTGAAATTAAGAAAAGCAGTAGCTTAATAAATTAAGTACTTCCTGGTATGGTTACTGTACTGGTAATTCCCCAAAAGAATCTGGATTGTGGTGAGGGAACAGAGAAAAAAGCTCATTTAGGACCTGCACTTACGAAAGGGGTAGGCAGCTGTATATCAGGTAGTAAACCTTCTGAGAATAAAAACAGCTGGAGCTTGTTAAGGTAATTACA
This sequence comes from Perognathus longimembris pacificus, assembly GCF_023159225.1. Lineage (NCBI taxonomy): Eukaryota > Metazoa > Chordata > Mammalia > Rodentia > Heteromyidae > Perognathus > Perognathus longimembris. The sequence goes on along the minus strand of NW_025956393.1, from coordinate 44,231 downwards.
CAGGGGAAAGGATAATGTACTGGGAACTCCTCAGAAGAATCTGATTTGTGGTGAGGGGAGAGAGATAAAATCTCATTTAGGTACGACATGAACATGCTCCGTAGGTAGCTGTTTATAAGTAAATATCTCCACTGAGATTAAAAAAGCAGTAGCTTAATACATTAAGTACTTCCTGGTATGGTGACTGTACTGGTAATTCCCCAAAAGAATCTGCCTTGTGGTGAGGGAACAGAGAAATAAGCTCATTTAGGACCTGCACTTACGAAGGGGGTAGGCAGCTGTATATCAGGGAGTAAACCTTCTGAGAATAAAAACAGCTGGAGCTTGTTAAGGTAATTACACAGGGGAAAGGATAATGTACTGGGAACTCCTCAGAAGAATCTGATTTGTGGTGAGGGGAGAGAGATAAAAGCTCATTTAGGAACGACATGAACATGCTGCGTAGGTAGCTGTTTATCACTAAACATCTCCACTGAGTGTAAGAAAAGCAGTAGCTTAATAAATTAAGTACTTCCTGGTATGGTTACTGTACTGGTAACTCCCCAAAAGAATCTGGATTGTGGTGAGGGAACAGAGAAAAAAGCTCATTTAGGACCTGCACTTACGAAGGTTGTAGGCAGCTGTATATCAGGGAGTAAACCTTCTGAGAATAAAAACAGCTGGAGCTTGTTAAGGTAATTACACAGGGGAAAGGATAATGTACTGGGAACTCCTCAGAAGAATCTGATTTGTGGTGTGGGGAGAGAGATAAAAGCTCATATAGGAACGACATGAACATGCTGCGTAGGTAGCTGTTTATCAGTAAATATCTCCACTGAGATTAAGAAAAGCAGTAGCTTAATAAATTAAGTACTTCCTGGTATGGTTATTGTACTGGTAACTCCCCAAAATAATCTGGATTGTGGTGAGGGAAGAGAGAAAAAAGCTCATTAAGACCTGCACTTACGAAGGGGGTAGGCAGCTGTATATCAGGGAATAAACCTTCTTAGAAAAAAAACAGCTGGAGCTTGTTAAGGTAATTACACAGGGGAAAGGATAATGTACTGGGAACTCCTCAGAAGAATCTGATTTGTGGTGAGGGGAGAGAGATAAATGCTCATTTAGGAACGACATGAACATGCTGCGTAGGTACCTCTTTATCAGTAAATATCTCCACTGAGATTAAGAAAAGCAGTAGCTTAATAAATAAAGTACTTCCTGGTATGGTTACTGTACTGGTAACTCCCCAAAAGCATCTGGACTGTGGTGAGGGAACAGAGAATAAAGCTCATTTAGGACCTGCACTTACGAAGGGGGTAGGCAGCAGTATATCAGGGAGTAAACCTTCTGAGAATAAAAACAGCTGGAGCTTGTTAAGGTAATTACACAGGGGAAAGGATAATGTACTGGGAACTCCTCAGACGAATCTGATGTGTGGCGAGGGGAGAGAGATAAAACCTCATTTAGGAAAGACATGAACATGCTGCCTAGGTAGCTGTTTATCAGCAAATATCTCCACTGAGATTAAGAAAAGCAGTAGCTTAATAAATTAAGTACTTCCTGGTATGGTTACTGTACTGGTAATTCCCCAACAGAATCTGGATTGTCGTGAGGCAACAGAGAAAAAAGCTCATTTAGGACCTGCAATTACCAAGTGGGTAGCAAGATGTATATCAGGGAGTAAACCTTCTGAGAATAAAAACAGCTGGAGCATGTTAAGGTAATTACACAGTGGAAAGGATAATGTACTGGGAACTCCTCAGAAGAATCTGATTTGTGGTGAGGGGAGAGAGATAAAAGCTCATTTAAGAACGACATGAACATGCTGCGTAGGTAGCTGTTTATCAGTAAATATCTCCACTGAGATTAAGAAAAGCAGTAGCTTAATAACTTAAGTACTCTCTGGTATGGTTACTGTACTGGTAACTCCCCAAAAGAATCTGGATTGTGGTGAGGGAACAGAGAAACAAACTCATTTAGGACCTGCACTTACGAAAGGGGTATTCAGCTGTATATCAGGGAGTAAACCTTCTGAGAATAAAAACAGCTGGAGCTTGTTAAGGTAATTACACAGGTGAAAGGATAATGTACTGGGAACTCCTCAGAAGAATCTGATTTGTGGTGAGGGGAGAGAGATTAAAGCTCATTTAGGAACGACATGAACATGCTACGTAGGTAGCTGTTTATCAGTAAATATCTCCACTGAGATTAAGAAAAGCAGTAGCTTAATAAATTAAGTACTTCCTGGTATGGTTACTGTACTGGTAATTCCCCAAAAGAATCTGGATTGTGGTGAGGGAACAGAGAAAAAAGCTCATTTAGGACCTGCACTTACGAAGGGGGTAGGCAGCTGTATATCAGGGAGTAAACCTTCTGAGAATAAAAACAGCTGGAGCTTGTTAAGGTAATTACACAGGAGAAAGGATAATGTACTGGGAACTCCTCAGAAGAATCTGATTTGTGCTGAGGGGAGAGAGATAAAAGCTGATTTATGAACGACATGAACATGCTGCGTAGGTAGCTGTTTATCAGCAAATATCTCCACTGAGATTAAGAAAAGCAGTAGCTTAATAAATTAAGTACTTCCTGGTATGGTTACTGTACTGGTAATTCCCCAACAGAATCTGGATTGTCGTGAGGCAACAGAGAAAAAAGCTCATTTAGGACCTGCAATTACCAAGTGGGTAGCCAGATGTATATCAGGGAGTAAACCTTCTGAGAATAAAAACAGCTGGAGCATGTTAAGGTAATTACACAGTGGAAAGGATAATGTACTGGGAACTCCTCAGAAGAACCTGATTTGTGGTGAGGGGAGAGAGATAAAAGCTCATTTAAGAACGACATGAACATGCTGCGTAGGTAGCTGTTTATCAGTAAATATCTCCACTGAGATTAAGAAAAGCAGTAGCTTAATAACTTAAGTACTTCCTGGTATGGTTACTGTACTGGTAACTCCACAAAAGAATCTGGATTGTGGTGAGGGAACAGAGAAAAAAGCTCATTTAGGACCTGCACTTACGAAAGGGTAGGCAGCTGTATATCAGGGAGTAAACCTTCTGAGAATAAAAACAGCTGGAGCTTGTTAAGGTAATTACACAGGGGAAAGGATAATGTACTGGGAACTCCTCAGAAGAATCTGATTTGTGGTGAGGGGAGAGAGATTAAAGCTCATTTAGGAACGATATGAACATGCTGCGTAGGTAGCTGTTTATCAGTAAATATCTCCACTGAGATTAAGAAAAGCAGTAGCTTAATAAATTAAGCACTTCCTGGTATGGTTACTGTACTGGTAATTCCCCAAAAGAATCTGGATTGTGGTGAGGGAACGGAGAAAAAAGCTCATTTAGGACCTGCACTTACGAAGGGGGTAGGCAGCTGTATATCAGGGAGTAAACCTTCTGAGAATAAAAACAGCTGGAGCTTGTTAAGGTAATTACACAGGGGAAAGGATAATGTACTGGGAACTCCTCAGAAGAATCTGATTTGTGCTGAGGGGAGAGAGATAAAAGCTGATTTATGAACGACATGAACATGCTGCGTAGGTAGCTGTTTATCAGTAAATATCTCCACTGAGATTAAGAAAAGCAGTAGCTTAATAAATGAAGTACTTCCTGGTATGGTTACTGTACTGGTAACTCCCCAATAAAATCTGGATTGTGGTGAGGGAAGAGAGAAAAAAGGTCATTTAGGACCTGCACTTACGAATTGGGTAGGCAGCTGTATATCAGGGAGTAAACCTTCTGAGAATAAAAACAGCTGGAGCTTGTTAAGGTAATTACACAGGGGAAAGGATAATGTACTGGGAACTCCTCAGAAGAATCTGATTTGTGGTGAGGGGAGAGAGTTAAAAGCTCATTTAGGAACGACATGAACATGGTGCGTAGGTAGCTGTTTATCAGTAAATATCTCCACTGAGATTAAGAAAAGCAGTAGCTAAATAAATTAAGTACTTCCTTGTATGGTTTCTGTACTGGTAACTCCCCAAAAGAATCTGGATTGTGGTGAGGGAACAGAGAAAAAAGCTCATTTAGGACCTGCAATTACCAAGTGGGTAGCCAGCTGTATATCAGGGAGTAAACCTTCTGAGAATAAAAACAGCTGGAGCATGTTAAGGTAATTACACAGTGGAAAGGATAATGTACTGGGAACTCCTCAGAAGAATCTGATTTGTGGTGAGGGGAGAGAGATAAAAGCTCATTTAGGAACGAAATGAACATGCTGCGTAAGTAGCTGTTTATCAGTAAATATCTCCACTGAGATTAAGAAAAGCAGTAGCTTAATAAATTAAGTACTTCCTGGTATTGTTACTGTACTGGTAACTCCCCAAAAGAATCTGGATTGTGGTGAGGGAACAGAGAAAAAAGCTCATTTTGGACCTGCACTTACGAAGGGGGTAGGCAGCTGTATATCAGGAAGTAAACCTTCTGAGAATAAAAACAGCTGGAGCTTCTTTAGGAAATTACACAGGGGAAAGTATAATGTACTGGGAACTCCTCAGAAGAATCTGATTTGTGGTGAGGGGAGAGAGATAAAAGCTCATTTAGGAACGACATGAACATGCTGCGTAGGTAGCTGTTTATCAGTAAATATCTCCACTGAGATTAAGAAAAGCAGTAGCTTAATTAATTAAGTACTTCCTGGTATGGTTACTGTACTGGAAACTCCCCAAAAGAATCTGGATTGTCGTGAGGCAACAGAGAAATAAGCTCATTTAGGACCTGCACTTACGAAGGGGGTAGGCAGCTGTATATCAGGGAGTAAACCTTCTGAGAATAAAAACACCTGGAGCATGTTAAGGTAATTACACAGGGGAAAGGATAATGTACTGGGAACTCCTCAGAAGAATCTGATTTGTGGTGTGGGGAGAGAGAAAAAAGCTCATTTAAGAACGACATGAACATACTGCATATGTAGCTGTTTATCAGTAAATATCTCCACTGAGATTAAGAAAAGCAGTAGCTTAATAAATTAAGTACTTCCTGGTATGGTTACTGTACTGGTAACTCCCCAAAAGAATCTGGATTGTGGTGAGGGAACAGAGAAAAAAGCTCATTTAGGACCTGCACTTACGAAGGGGTTAGGCAGCTGTATATCAGGGAGTAAACCTTCTGAGAATAAAAACAGCTGGAGCTTGTTAAGGTAATTACACAGGGGAAAGGATAATGTACTGGGAACTCCTCAGAAGAATCTGATTTGTGGTGAGGGGAGAGAGATAATAGCTCATTAAGAACGACATGTACATGCAACGTAGGTTGCTGTTTATCAGTAAATATCTCCAATGAGATTAAGAAAAGCAGTATCTTAATAAAATAAGTACTTCCTGGTATGGTTACTGTACTGGTAACTCCCCAAAAGAATCTGGATTGTGGTGAGGGAACAGAGAAAAAAGCTCAATTAGGACCTGCACTTACGAACGGGGTAGGCAGCTGTATATCAGGGAGTAAACCTTCTGAGAATAAAAACAGCTGGAGCTTGTTAAGGTAATTACACAGGGGAAAGGATAATGTACTGGGAACTCCTCAGAAGAATCTGATTTGTGGTGAGGGGAGAGAGATAAATGCTCATTTAGAAACGACATGGAAATGCTGCGTAGGTAGCTGTTTATCAGTAAATATCTCCACTGAGATTAAGAAAAGCAGTAGCTTAATAAATTAAGTACTTCCTGTTATGGTTACTGTACTGGTAACTCCCCAAAAGAATCTGGAATGTGGTGAGGGAACAGAGAAAAAAGCTCATTTAAGACCTGCACTTACGAAGGGGGTAGGCAGCTGTATATCAGGGAGTAAACCTTCTGAGAATAAAAACAGCTGGAGCTTGTCAAGGTAATTACACAGGGGAAAGGATAATGTACTGGGAACTCCTCAGAAGAATCTGATTTGTGGTGAGGGGAGAGAGATAAAAGCTCATTTAAGAACGACATGAATATGCTGCGTAGGTAGCTCTTTATCAGTAAATACCTCCACTGAGATTAAGAAAAGCAGTAGCTTAATAAATAAAGAACTTCCTGGTATGGTTACTGTACTGGTAACTCCCCAAAAGCATCTGGATTGTGGTGAGGGAACAGAGAAAAAAGCTCATTTAGGACCTGCACTTACGAAGGGGGTAGGCAGCAGTATATCAGGGAGTAAACCTTCTGAGAAAAAAAACAGCTGGAGCTTGTTAAGGTGTTAAGGTAATTACACAGGGGAAAGGATAATGTACTGGGAACTCCTCAGAAGAATCTGATTTGTGGTGAGGGGAGAGAGATAAAAGCTCATTTAGGAACGACATGAACATGCTGCCTAGGTAGCTGTTTATCAGCAAATATCTCCACTGAAATTAAGAAAAGCAGTAGCTTAATAAATTAAGTACTTCCTGGTATGGTTACGGTACTGGTAACTCCCCAAAAGAATCTGGATTGTGGTGAGGGAACAGAGAAAAAAGCTCATTTAAGACCTGCTCTTACGAAGGGGGTAGGCAGCTGTATATCAGGGAGTAAACCTTCTGAGAATAAAAACAGCTGGAGCTTATTAAGGTAATTACACAGGGGAAAGGATAATGTACTGGGAACTCCTCAGAAGAATCTGATTTGTGGTGAGGGGAGAGAGATAAAAGCTCATTTAGGAACGACATGAACATGCTGCGTAGGTAGCTGTTTATCAGTAAATATCTCCACTGAGATTAAGAAAAGCAGTAGCTTAATAAATTAAGTACTTCCTGGTATGGTTACTGTACTGGTAACTCCCCAAAAGAATCTGCATTTTGGGGAGGGAACAGAGAAAAAAGCTCATTTAGGACCTGCACTTACGAAGGGGGTAGGCAGCTGTATATCAGGGAGTAAACCTTCTGAGAATAAAAACAGCTGGAGCTTGTTAAGGTAATTACACAGGGGAAAGGATAATGTACTGGGAACTCCTCAGAAGAATCTGATTTGTGGTGACGGGAGAGAGATAAAAGTTCATTTACGAACGACATGAACATGCTGCGTAGGTAGCTGTTTATCAGTAAATATCTCCACTGAGATTAAGAAAAGCAGTAGCTTAATAAATTAAGTACTTCCTGGTATGGTTACTGCACTGGTATTTCCCCCAAAAGAATCTGGATTGTGGTGAGGGAACAGACAAAAAAGCTCATTTAGGACCTGGACTTACGAAGGGGGAAGGCAGCTGTATATCAGGGAGTAAACCTTCTGAGAATAAAAACATCTGGAGCTTGTTAAGGTAATTACACAGGGGAAACGATAATGTACTGGGAACTCCTCAGAAGAATCTGATTTGTGGTGTGGGAGAGAGATAAAAGCTCACTTAGGAACGACATGAACATGCTGCGTAGGTAGCTGTTTATCAGTAAATATCTCCAATGAGATTAAGAAAAGCAGTAGCTTAATAAATTAAGTACTTCCTGGTATGGTTACTGTACTGGTAACTCCCCAAAAGAATCTGGATTGTGGTGTGGGAACAGAGAAAAAAGCTCATTTAGGACCTGCACTTACGAAGGGGGTAGGCAGCTGTATATCAGGGAGTAAACCTTCTGAGAATAAAAACAGCTGGAGCTTGTTAAGGTAATTACACAGAGGAAAGGATAATGTACTGGGAACTCCTCAGAAGAATCTGATTTGTGGTGAGGGGAGAGAGATAAAAGCTCATTTAGGAACGACATGACCATGATGCGTACGTAGCTGTTTATCAGTAAATATCTCCACTGAGATTAAGAAAAGCAGTAGCTTAATAAATTAAGTACTTCCTGGTATGGTTACTGTACTGGTAACTCCCCAAAAGAATCTGGATTGTGGTGAGGGAACAGAGAAAAAAGCTCATTTAGGACCTGCACTTAGGAAGGGGGTAGGCAGCTGTATATCAGGGAGTAAACCTTCTGAGAATAAAAACAGCTGGAGCTTGTTAAGGTAATTACACAGGGGAAAGGATAATGTACTGGGAACTCCTCAGAAGAATCTGATTTGTGGTGAGGGGAGAGAGATTAAAGCTCATTTAGGAACGACATGAACATGCTGCGTAGGTAGCTGTTTATCAGTAAATATCTCCACTGAGATTAAGAAAAGCTGTAGCTTAATGAATTAAGTACTTCCTTTTATGGTTACTGTACTGGTAACTCCCCAAAATAATCTGGATTGTGGTGAGGGAACAGAGAAAAAAGCTCAGTTACGACCTGCACTTACGAAGGGGTAGGCAGCTGTATATCAGGGAGTAAACCTTCTGAGAATAAAAACAGCTGGAGCTTGTTAAGGTAATTACACAGGGGAAAGGATAATGTACTGGGAACTCCTCAGAAGAATCTGATTTGTGGTGAGGGGAGAGAGATAAAAGCTCATTTAGGAACGACATGAACATGCTGCGTACGTAGCTGTTTTTCAGTACATATCTCCACTGAGATTAAGAAAAGCAGAAGCTTAATAAATAAAGTACTTCCTGGTATGGTTACTGTACTGGTAACTCCCCAAAAGAATCTGGATTGTGGTGAGGGAACAGAGAAAAAAGCTCATTTAGGACCTGCATTAACGAAGGGGGTAGGCAGCTGTATATCAGGGAGTAAACCTTCTGAGAATAAAAACAGCTGGAGCTTGTTAAGGTAATTAAACACGGGAAAGGATAATGTACTGGGACCTCCTCAGTAGAATCTGATTTGTGGTGAGGGGAGAGAGATAAAAGCTCATTTAGGAACGACATGAACATGCTGCGTAGGTAGTTGTTTATCAGTAAATATCTCCAGTGAGATTAAGAAAAGCAGTAGCTTAATGAATTAAGTACTTCCTCTTATGGCTACTGTACTAGTAACACCCCAAAAGAATCTGGATTGTGGTGAGGGAACAGAGAAAAAAGCTCATTTAGGACCTGCACTTACGAAGGGGGTAGGCAGCTGTATATCAGGGAGTAAACCTTCTGAGAATAAAAACAGCTGGAGCTTGTTAAGGTAATTACACAGGGGAAAGGATAATGTACTGGGAACTCCTCAGAAGAATCTGATTTGTGGTGAGGGGAGAGAGAAAAAAGCTCATTCAAGAACGACATGAACATGCTGCTTAGGTAGCTGTTTATCAGTAAATATCTCCACTGAGATTAAGAAAAGCAGTAGCTTAATACATTAAGTACTTCCTGGTATGGTGACTGTACTGGTAACACCCCAAAAGAATCTGGATTGTGGTGAGGGAACAGAGAAAAAAGCTCATTTAGGACCTGCACTTACGAAGGGGGTAGGCAGCTGTATATCAGGGAGTAAACCTTCTGAGAATAAAAACAGCTGGAGCTTGTTAAGGTAATTACACAGGGGAAAGGATAATGTTGGGAACTCCTCAGAAGAATCTGATTTGTGGTGAGGGGAGAGAGATAAAAGCTCATTTAGGAACGACATGAACATACTGCGTAGGTAGCTGTTTATCAGTAAATATCTCCACTGAGATTAAGAAAAGCAGTAGCTTAATAAATTAAGTACTTCCTGGTATGGTTACTGTACTGGTAACTCCCCAAAAGAATCTGGATTGTGGTGAGGGAACAGAGAAAAAAGCTCATTTAGGACCTGCACTTACGAAGGGGGTAAGCAGGTGTATATCAGGGAGTAAACCTTCTGAGAATAAAAACAGCTGGAGCTTGTTAAGGTAATTACACAGGGGAAAGGATAATGTACTGGGAACTCCTCAGAAGAATCTGATTAGTGGTGAGGGGAGAGAGATAAAAGCTCATTTTAGAACGACATGAACATGCTGCGTAGGTAGCTGTTTATCAGTAAATATCTCCACTGAGATTAAGAAAAGCAGTAGCTTAATAAATTAAGTACTTCCTGGTATGGTTACTGTACTGGTAACTCCCCAAAAGAATCTGGATTGTGGTGAGGGAACAGAGAAAAAAGCTCATTTAGGACCTGCACTTACGAAGGGGGTAAGCAGCTGTATATCAGGGAGTAAACCTTCTGAGAATAAAAACAGCTGGAGCTTGTTAAGGTAATTACACAGGGGAAAGGATAATGTACTGGGAACTCCTCAGAAGAATCTGATTTGTGGTGAGGGGAGAGAGATAAAAGTTCATTTAGGAACGACATGAACATGCTGCGTAGGTAGATGTTTATCAGTAAATATCTCCACTTAGATTAAGAAAAGCAGTAGCTTAATAAATTAAGTACTTCCTGGTATGGTTACTGTACTGGTAACTCCCCAAAAGAATCTGGATTGTGGTGAGGGACAGGGAAAAAAGCTCATTTAGGACCTGCACTAACGAAGGGGGTAGGCAGCTGTATATCAGGGAGTAAACCTTCTGAGAATAAAAACAGCTGGAGCTTCTTAAGGTAATTACACAGGGGAAAGGATAATGTACTGGGAACTCCTCAGAAGAATCTGATTTGTGGTGAGGGGAGAGAGATAAAAGCTCATTTAGGAACGACAGGAACATGCTGCGTAGGTAGCTGTTTATCAGTAAATATCTCCACTGAGATTAAGAAAAGCAGTAGCTTAATAAATTAAGTACTTCCTGGTATGGTTACTGTACTGGTAACTCCACAAAAGAATCTGGATTGTGGTGAGGAAACAGAGAAAAAAGCTCATTTAGGACCTGCACTTACGAAGGGGGTAGGCAGCTGTATATCAGGGAGTAAACCTTCTGAGAATAAAAACAGCTGGAGCTTGTTAAGGTAATTACACAGGGGAAAGGATAATGTACTGGGAACTCCTCAGAAGAATCTGATTTGTGGTGAGGGGAGAGAGACAAAAGCTCATTTAGGAACGACAGGAACATGCTGCGTAGGTAGCTGTTTATCAGTAAATATCTCCAATGAGATTAAGAAAAGCAGTAGCTTAATAAATTAAGTACTTCCTGGTATGGTTACTGTACTGGTAACTCCCCAAAAGAATCTGGATTGTGGTGAGGGAACAGAGAAAAAAGCTCATTTAGGACCTGCACTTACGAATGGGGTAGGCAGCTGTATATCAGGGAGTAAACCTTCTGAGAATAAAAACAGCTGGAGCTTGTTAAGGTAATTACACAGGGGAAAGGATAATGTACTGGGAACTCCTCAGAAGAATCTGATTTGTGGTGAGGGGAGAGAGATAAAAGCTCATTTAGGAACGACAGGAACATGCTGCGTAGGTAGCTGTTTATCAGTAAATATCTCCACTGAGATTAAGAAAAGCAGTAGCTTAATAAATTAAGTACTTCCTGGTATGGTTACTGTACTGGTAACTCCCCAAAAGAATCTGGATTGTGGTGAGGGAACAGAGAAAAAAGCTCATTTAGGACCTGCACTTACGAAGGGGCTAGGCAGCTGTATATCAGGGAGTAAACCTTCTGAGAATAAAAACAGCTGGAGCTTGTTAAGGTAATTTCACAGGGGAAAGGATAATGTACTGGGAACTCCTCAGAAGAATCTGATTTGTGGTGAGGGGAGAGAGATAAAAGCTCATTTAGGAACGACATGAACATGCTGCGTATGTAGCTGTTTATCAGTAAATATCTCCACTGAGATTAAGAAAAGCAGTAGCTTATTAAATTAAGTACTTCCGGGTATGGTTACTCTACTGGTAACTCCCCAAAAGAATCTGGATTGTGGTGAGGGAACAGAGAAAAAAGCTCATATAGGACCTGCACTCATGAAGGGGTTAGGCAGCTATATATCAGGGAGTAAACCTTCTGAGAATAAAAACAGCTGGAGCTTGTTAAGGTAATTAAACAGGGGAAAGGATAATGTACTGGGAAGTCCTCAGAAGAATCTGATTTGTGGTGAGGGGAGAGAGATAAAAGCTCATTTAGGAACGACATGAACATTCTGCGTAGGTAGCTGTTTGTCAGCAAATATCTCCACTGAGATTAAGAAAAGCAGTAGCTTAATAAATTAAGTACTTCCTGGTATGGTCACTGTACTGGTAACTCCCCAAAAGAATCTGGATTGTGGTGAGGGAACAGAGAAAAAAGCTCATTTAGGACCTGCACTTACGAAGGGGGTAAGCAGCTGTATATCAGGGAGTAAACCTTCTGAGAATAAAAACAGCTGGAGCTTGTTAAGGTAATTACACAGGGGAACGGATAATGTACTGGGAACTCCTCAGAAGAATCTGATTTGTGGTGAGGGGAGAGAGATAAAAGTTCATTTAGGAACGACATGAACATGCTGCGTAGGTAGCTGTTTATCAGTAAATATCTCCACTTAGATTAAGAAAAGCAGTAGCTTAATAAATTAAGTACTTCCTGGTATGGTTACTGTACTGGTAACTCCCCAAAAGAATCTGGATTGTGGTGAGGGAACAGAGAAAAAAGCTCATTTAGGACCTGCACTAACGAAGGGGGTAGGCAGCTGTATATCAGGGAGTAAACCTTCTGAGAATAAAAACAGCTGGAGCTTCTTAAGGTAATTACACAGGGGAAAGGATAATGTACTGGGAACTCCTCAGAAGAATCTGATTTGTGGTGAGGGGAGAGAGATAAAAGCTCATTTAGGAACGACAGGAACATGCTGCGTAGGTAGCTGTTTATCAGTAAATATCTCCACTGAGATTAAGAAAAGCAGTAGCTTAATAAATTAAGTACTTCCTGGTATGGTTACTGTACTGGTAACTCCACAAAAGAATCTGGATTGTGGTGAGGAAACAGAGAAAAAAGCTCATTTAGGACCTGCACTTACGAAGGGGGTAGGCAGCTGTATATCAGGGAGTAAACCTTCTGAGAATAAAAACAGCTGGAGCTTGTTAAGGTAATTACACAGGGGAAAGGATAATGTACTGGGAACTCCTCAGAAGAATCTGATTTGTGGTGAGGGGAGAGAGACAAAAGCTCATTTAGGAACGACAGGAACATGCTGCGTAGGTAGCTGTTTATCAGTAAATATCTCCACTGAGATTAAGAAAAGCAGTAGCTTAATAAATTAAGTACTTCCTGGTATGGTTACTGTACTGGTAACTCCCCAAAAGAATCTGGATTGTGGTGAGGGAATAGAGAAAAAAGCTCATTTAGGACCTGCACTTACGAATGGGGTAGGCAGCTGTATATCAGGGAGTAAACCTTCTGAGAATAAAAACAGCTGGAGCTTGTTAAGGTAATTACACAGGGGAAAGGATAATGTACTGGGAACTCCTCAGAAGAATCTGATTTGTGGTGAGGGGAGAGAGAAAAAAGCTCATTCAAGAACGACATGAACATGCTGCTTAGGTAGCTGTTTATCAGTAAATATCTCCACTGAGATTAAGAAAAGCAGTAGCTTAATAAATTAACTACTTCCTCTTATGGTTACTGTACTGGTAACACCCCAAAAGAATCTGGATTGTGGTGAGGGAACAGAGAAAAAAGCTCATTTAGGACCTGCACTTACGAAGGGGGTAGGCAGCTGTATATCAGGGAGTAAACCTTCTGAGAATAAAAACAGCTGGAGCTTGTTAAGGTAATTACACAGGGGAAAGGATAATGTACTGGGAACTCCTCAGAAGAATCTGATTTGTGGTGAGGGGAGAGAGATAAAAGCTCATTTAGGAACGACATGAACATACTGCGTAGGTAGCTGTTTATCAGTAAATATCTCCACTGAGATTAAGAAAAGCAGTAGCTTAATAAATTAAGTACTTCCTGGTATGGTTACTGTACTGGTAACTCCCCAAAAGAATCTGGATTGTGGTGAGGGAACAGAGAAAAAAGCTCATTTAGGACCTGCACTAACGAAGGGGGTAGGCAGCTGTATATCAGGGAGTAAACCTTCTGAGAATAAAAACAGCTGGAGCTTCTTAAGGTAATTACACAGGGGAAAGGATAATGTACTGGGAACTCCTCAGAAGAATCTGATTTGTGGTGAGGGGAGAGAGATAAAAGCTCATTTAGGAACGACAGGAACATGCTGCGTAGGTAGCTGTTTATCAGTAAATATCTCCACTGAGATTAAGAAAAGCAGTAGCTTAATAAATTAAGTACTTCCTGGTATGGTTACTGTACTGGTAACTCCCCAAAAGAATCTGGATTGTGGTGAGGGAACAGAGAAAAAAGCTCATTTAGGACCTGCACTTACGAAGGGGCTAGGCAGCTGTATATCAGGGAGTAAACCTTCTGAGAATAAAAACAGCTGGAGCTTGTTAAGGTAATTTCACAGGGGAAAGGATAATGTACTGGGAACTCCTCAGAAGAATCTGATTTGTGGTGAGGGGAGAGAGATAAAAGCTCATTTAGGAACGACATGAACATGCTGCGTATGTAGCTGTTTATCAGTAAATATCTCCACTGAGATTAAGAAAAGCAGTAGCTTATTAAATTAAGTACTTCCGGGTATGGTTACTCTACTGGTAACTCCCCAAAAGAATCTGGATTGTGGTGAGGGAACAGAGAAAAAAGCTCATATAGGACCTGCACTCATGAAGGGGTTAGGCAGCTATATATCAGGGAGTAAACCTTCTGAGAATAAAAACAGCTGGAGCTTGTTAAGGTAATTAAACAGGGGAAAGGATAATGTACTGGGAAGTCCTCAGAAGAATCTGATTTGTGGTGAGGGGAGAGAGATAAAAGCTCATTTAGGAACGACATGAACATTCTGCGTAGGTAGCTGTTTGTCAGCAAATATCTCCACTGAGATTAAGAAAAGCAGTAGCTTAATAAATTAAGTACTTCCTGGTATGGTCACTGTACTGGTAACTCCCCAAAAGAATCTGGATTGTGGTGAGGGAACAGAGAAAAAAGCTCATTTAGGACCTGCACTTACGAAGGGGGTAAGCAGCTGTATATCAGGGAGTAAACCTTCTGAGAATAAAAACAGCTGGAGCTTGTTAAGGTAATTACACAGGGGAACGGATAATGTACTGGGAACTCCTCAGAAGAATCTGAGTTGTGGTGAGGGGAGAGAGATAAAAGTTCATTTAGGAACGACATGAACATGCTGCGTAGGTAGCTGTTTATCAGTAAATATCTCCACTTAGATTAAGAAAAGCAGTAGCTTAATAAATTAAGTACTTCCTGGTATGGTTACTGTACTGGTAACTCCCCAAAAGAATCTGGATTGTGGTGAGGGAACAGAGAAAAAAGCTCATTTAGGACCTGCACTAACGAAGGGGGTAGGCAGCTGTATATCAGGGAGTAAACCTTCTGAGAATAAAAACAGCTGGAGCTTCTTAAGGTAATTACACAGGGGAAAGGATAATGTACTGGGAACTCCTCAGAAGAATCTGATTTGTGGTGAGGGGAGAGAGATAAAAGCTCATTTAGGAACGACAGGAACATGCTGCGTAGGTAGCTGTTTATCAGTAAATATCTCCACTGAGATTAAGAAAAGCAGTAGCTTAATAAATTAAGTACTTCCTGGTATGGTTACTGTACTGGTAACTCCACAAAAGAATCTGGATTGTGGTGAGGAAACAGAGAAAAAAGCTCATTTAGGACCTGCACTTACGAAGGGGGTAGGCAGCTGTATATCAGGGAGTAAACCTTCTGAGAATAAAAACAGCTGGAGCTTGTTAAGGTAATTACACAGGGGAAAGGATAATGTACTGGGAACTCCTCAGAAGAATCTGATTTGTGGTGAGGGGAGAGAGACAAAAGCTCATTTAGGAACGACAGGAACATGCTGCGTAGGTAGCTGTTTATCAGTAAATATCTCCACTGAGATTAAGAAAAGCAGTAGCTTAATAAATTAAGTACTTCCTGGTATGGTTACTGTACTGGTAACTCCCCAAAAGAATCTGGATTGTGGTGAGGGAATAGAGAAAAAAGCTCATTTAGGACCTGCACTTACGAATGGGGTAGGCAGCTGTATATCAGGGAGTAAACCTTCTGAGAATAAAAACAGCTGGAGCTTGTTAAGGTAATTACACAGGGGAAAGGATAATGTACTGGGAACTCCTCAGAAGAATCTGATTTGTGGTGAGGGGAGAGAGAAAAAAGCTCATTCAAGAACGACATGAACATGCTGCTTAGGTAGCTGTTTATCAGTAAATATCTCCACTGAGATTAAGAAAAGCAGTAGCTTAATAAATTAACTACTTCCTCTTATGGTTACTGTACTGGTAACACCCCAAAAGAATCTGGATTGTGGTGAGGGAACAGAGAAAAAAGCTCATTTAGGACCTGCACTTACGAAGGGGGTAGGCAGCTGTATATCAGGGAGTAAACCTTCTGAGAATAAAAACAGCTGGAGCTTGTTAAGGTAATTACACAGGGGAAAGGATAATGTACTGGGAACTCCTCAGAAGAATCTGATTTGTGGTGAGGGGAGAGAGATAAAAGCTCATTTAGGAACGACATGAACATACTGCGTAGGTAGCTGTTTATCAGTAAATATCTCCACTGAGATTAAGAAAAGCAGTAGCTTAATAAATTAAGTACTTCCTGGTATGGTTACTGTACTGGTAACTCCCCAAAAGAATCTGGATTGTGGTGAGGGAACAGAGAAAAAAGCTCATTTAGGACCTGCACTAACGAAGGGGGTAGGCAGCTGTATATCAGGGAGTAAACCTTCTGAGAATAAAAACAGCTGGAGCTTCTTAAGGTAATTACACAGGGGAAAGGATAATGTACTGGGAACTCCTCAGAAGAATCTGATTTGTGGTGAGGGGAGAGAGATAAAAGCTCATTTAGGAACGACAGGAACATGCTGCGTAGGTAGCTGTTTATCAGTAAATATCTCCACTGAGATTAAGAAAAGCAGTAGCTTAATAAATTAAGTACTTCCTGGTATGGTTACTGTACTGGTAACTCCCCAAAAGAATCTGGATTGTGGTGAGGGAACAGAGAAAAAAGCTCATTTAGGACCTGCACTTACGAAGGGGCTAGGCAGCTGTATATCAGGGAGTAAACCTTCTGAGAATAAAAACAGCTGGAGCTTGTTAAGGTAATTTCACAGGGGAAAGGATAATGTACTGGGAACTCCTCAGAAGAATCTGATTTGTGGTGAGGGGAGAGAGATAAAAGCTCATTTAGGAACGACATGAACATGCTGCGTATGTAGCTGTTTATCAGTAAATATCTCCACTGAGATTACGAAAAGCAGTAGCTTATTAAATTAAGTACTTCCGGGTATGGTTACTCTACTGGTAACTCCCCAAAAGAATCTGGATTGTGGTGAGGGAACAGAGAAAAAAGCTCATTTAGGACCTGCACTTATGAAGGGGTTAGGCAGCTATATATCAGGGAGTAAACCTTCTGAGAATAAAAACAGCTGGAGCTTGTTAAGGTAATTAAACAGGGGAAAGGATAATGTACTGGGAAGTCCTCAGAAGAATCTGATTTGTGGTGAGGGGAGAGAGATAAAAGCTCATTTAGGAACGACATGAACATTCTGCGTAGGTAGCTGTTTGTCAGCAAATATCTCCACTGAGATTAAGAAAAGCAGTAGCTTAATAAATTAAGTACTTCCTGGTATGGTCACTGTACTGGTAACTCCCCAAAAGAATCTGGATTGTGGTGAGGGAACAGAGAAAAAAGCTCATTTAGGACCTGCACTTACGAAGGGGGTAGGCAGGTGTATATCAGGGAGTAAACCTTCTGAGAATAAAAACAGCTGGACCTTGTTAAGGTAATTACACAGGGTAAAGGATAATGTACCGGGAACTCCTCAGAAGAATCTGATTTGTGGTGAGGGGAGAGAGATAAAAGCTCATTTAGGAACGACATGAACATGCTGCGTAGGTAGCTGTTTATCAGTAAATATCTCCACTGACATTAAGAAAAGCAGTAGCTTAATAAATTATGTACTTCCTGGTATGGTTACTGTACTGGTAACTCCCCAAAAGAATCTGGATTGTGGTGAGGGAACAGAGAAAATAGCTCATTTAGGACCTGCAATTACGAAGGCGGTAGGCAGCTGTATATCAGGGAGTAAACCTTCTGAGAATAAAAACAGCTGGAGCTTGTTAAGGTAATTAAACAGGGGAAAGGAAAATGTACTGGGAACTCCTCAGAATAATCTGATTTGTGGTGAGGGGAGAGAGATAAAAGCTCATTTAGGAACAACATGAACATGCTGCGTAGGTAGCTGTTTATCAGTAAATATCTCCACTGAGATTAAGAAAAGCAGTAGCTTAATAAATTAAGTACTTCCTGGTATGGTTACTGTACCGGTAACTCCCCAAAAGAATCTGGATTGTGGTGAGGGAACAGAGAAAAAAGCTCATTTAGGACCTGTACTTACGAAGGGGGTAGGCAGCTGTATATCAGGGAGTAAACCTTCTGAGAATAAAAACTGCTGGAGCTTGTTAAGGTAATTACACAGGGGAAAGGATAATGTACTGGGAACTCCTCAGAAGAATCTGATTTGTGCTGAGGGGAGAGAGATAAAAGCTCATTTAGGAACGACATGAACATGCTGCGTAGGTAGCTGTTTATCAGTAAATATCTCCACTGAGATTAAGAAAAGCAGTAGCTTAATGGATTAAGTACTTCCTGGTATGGTTTCTGTACTGTTAACTCCCCAAAAGAATCTGGATTGTGCTGAGGGAACAGAGAAAAAAGCTCATTTAGGACCTGCACTTACGAAGGGATAGGCAGCTGTATATCAGGGAGTAAACCTTCTGAGAATAAAAACAGCTGGAGATTGTTAAGGTAATTACACAGGGGAAAGGATAATGTACTGGGAACTCCTGAGAAGAATCTGATTTGTGGTGAGGGGAGACAGATAAAAGCTCATTTAAGAACGACATGAACATGCTGCGTAGGTAGCTGTTTATCAGTAAATATCTCCACTGAGATGAAGAAAAGCAGTAGCTTAATAAATTAAGTACTTCCTGGTATTGTTACTGTACTGGTAACTCCCCAAAAGAATCTGGTTTGTGGTGAGGGATCAGAGAAAAAAGCTCATTTAGGACCTGCACTTACGAAGGGGGTAGGCAGCTGTATATCAGGGAGTTAACCTTCTGAGAATAAAAACAGCTGGAGCTTGTTAAGGTAATTACACAGGGGAAAGGATAATGTACTGGGAACTCCTCAGAAGAATCTGATTTGTGGTGAGGGGAGAGAGATAATAGCACATTTAGGAACGACATGAACATGCTGCGTAGGTAGCTGTTTATCAGTAAATATCTCCAGTGAGATTAAGAAAAGCAGTAGCTTAATAAATTAAGTACTCCCTGGTATGGTTACTGTACTGGTAACTCCCCAAAAGAATCTGGATTGTGGTGAGGGAACAGAGAAAATAGCTCATTTAGGACCTGCACTTACGAAGGTGGTAGGCAGCTGTATATCATTGAGTAAACCTTCTGAGAATAGAAACAGCTGGAGCTTGTTAAGGTAATTACACAGGGGAAAGGATAATGTACTGGGAAATCCTCAGAAGAATCTGATTTGTGGTGAGGGGAGAGAGATAAAAGCTCATTTAGGAACGACATGAACATGCTGCGTAGGTAGCTGTTTATCAGTAAATATCTCCACTGAGATTAAGAAAAGCAGTAGCTTAATAAATTAAGTACTTCCTGGTATGGTTACTGTACTTTTAACTCCCCAAAAGAATCTGGATTGTGGTGAGGGAACAGAGAAAAAAGCTCATTTAGGACCTGCACTTACGAAGGGGGTAGGCAGCTGTATATCAGGGAGTAAACCTTCTGAGAATGAAAACAGCTGGAGCTTGTTAAGGTAATTACACAGGGGAAAGGATAATGTACTGGTAACTCCTCAGAAGAATCTGATTTGTGCTGAGGGGAGAGAGATAAAAGCTCATTTAGGAACGACATGAACATGCTGGGTAGGTAGCTGTTTATCAGTAAATATCTCCACTGAGATTAAGAAAAGCAGTAGCTTAATAAATTAAGTAATTCCTGGTATGGTTACTGTACTGGTAACTCCCCAAAAGAATCTGGATTGGACTGAGGGAACAGAGAAAAAAGCTCATTTAGGACCTGCACTTACGAAGGGGGTAGGCAGCTGTATATCAGGGAGTAAACCTTCTGAGAATAAAAACAGCTGGAGGTAATTACACAGGGGAAAGGATAATGTACTGGGAACTCCTCAGAAGAGTCTGATTTGTGGTGAGGGGAGAGAGATAAAAGCTCATTTATGAACGACATGAACATGCTGCGTAGGTAGCTGTTTATCAGTAAATATCTCCAATGAGATAAAGAAAAGCAGTAGCTTAATAAATTAAGTACTTCCTGGTATTGTTACTGTACTGGTAACTCCCCAAAAGAATCTGGTTTGTGGTGAGGGATCAGAGAAAAAAGCTCATTTAGGACCTGCACTTACGAAGGGGGTAGGCAGCTGTATATCAGGGAGTTAACCTTCTGAGAATAAAAACAGCTGGAGCTTGTTAAGGTAATTACACAGGGGAAAGGATAATGTACTGGGAACTCCTCAGAAGAATCTGATTTGTGGTGAGGGGAGAGAGATAATAGCTCATTTAGGAACGACATGAACATGCTGCGTAGGTAGCTGTTTATCAGTAAATATCTCCAGTGAGATTAAGAAAAGCAGTAGCTTAATAAATTAAGTACTCCCTGGTATGGTTACTGTACTGGTAACTCCCCAAAAGAATCTGGATTGTGGTGAGGGAACAGAGAAAAAAGCTCATTTAGGACCTGCACTTACGAAGGGGGTAGGCAACTGTATATCAGGGAGTAAACCTTCTGAGAATAAAAACAGCTGGAGCTTGTTAAGGTAATTACACAGGGGAAAGGATAATGTACTGGGAACTCCTCAGAAGAATCTGATTTGTGGTGAGGGGAGAGAGACAAAAGCTCATGTAAGATCGACATGAACATGCTGCCTAGGTAGCTGTATATCAGTAAATATCTCCACTGAGATTAAGAAAAGCAGTAGCTTAATAAATTAAGTACTTGCTGGTATGGATACTGTACTGGTAACTCGCCAAAAGAATCTGGATTGTGGTGAGGGAACAGAGAAAATCGCTCATTTAGGACCTGCACTTGCGAAGGGGGTAGGCAGCTGTATATCATTGAGTAAACCTTCTGAGAATAGAAACAGCTGGAGCTTGTTAAGGTAATTACACAGGGGAAAGGATAATGTACTGGGAACTCCTCAGAAGAATCTGATTTGTGGTGAGGGGAGAGAGATAAAAACTCATTTAGGAACGACATGAACATGCTGCGTAGGTAGCAGTTTATCAGTAAATATCTCCACTGAGATTAAGAAAAGCAGTAGCTTAATAAATTATTTACTTCCTGGTATGGTTACTGTACTGGTAACTCCCCAAAAGAATCTGGATTGTGGTGAGGGAACAGAGAAAAAAGCTCATTTAGGACCGGCACTTACGAAGGGGTAGGCACCTGTATATCAGGGAGTAAACCTTCTGAGAATAAAGACAGCTGCAGCTTGTTAAGGTAATTACACAGGGGAAAGGATAATGTACTGGGAACTCCTCAGAAGAATCTGGATTGTGGTGATGAACAGAGAAAAAACTCATTTAGGACCTGCACTTACGAAGGGGGTAGGCAGCTGTATATCAGGGAGTAAACCTTCTGAGAATAAAAACAGCTGGAGCTTGTTAAGGTAATTACACAGGGGAAAGGATAATGTACTGGGAACTCCTCAGAAGAATCTGATTTGTGGTGAGGGGAGAGAGATAAAAGCTCATTTAGGAACGACATGAACATGCTGCGTAGGTAGCTGTTTATCAGTAAATATCTCCACTGAGAATAAGAAAAGCGGTAGCTTAATAAATTAAGTACTTCCTGGTATGGTTACTGTACTGGTAACTCCCCAAAAGAATCTGGATTGTGGTGAGGGAACAGAGAAAAAAGCACATTTAGGACCTGCACTTACGAAGTGGGGAAGGCAGCTGTATATCAAGGAGTAAACCTTCTGAGAATAAAAACAGCTGGAGCTTGTTAAGGTAATTACACAGGGGAAAGGATAATGTACTGGGAACTCCTCAGAAGAATCTGATTTGTAGTGAGGGGAGAGAGATAAAAGCTCATTTATGAACGACATGACCATGCTGCGTACGTAGCTGTTTATCAGTAAATATCTCCACTGAGATTAAGAAAAGCAGTAGCTTAATAAATTAAGTACTTCCTGGTATGGTTACTGTACTGGTAACTCCGCAAAAGAATATGGATTGTGGTGAGGGAACAGAGAAAAAAGCTCATTTAGGACCTGCACTTACGAAGGGGGTAGGCAGCTGTATATCAGGGAGTAAACCTTCTGAGAATAAAAACAGCTGGAGCTTGTTAAGGTAATTACACAGGGGAAAGGAAAATGTACTGGAAACTCCTCAGAAGAATCTGATTTGTGGTGAGGGGAGAGAGATAAAAGCTCATTTAGGAACGACATGAACATGCTGCGTAGGTAGCTGTTTATCAGTAAATATCTCCACTGAGATTAAGAAAAGCAGTAGCTTAATAAATTAAGTACTTCCTGGTATGGTTACTGTACCGGTAACTCCCCAAAAGAATCTGGATTGTGGTGAGGGAACAGAGAAAAAAGCTCATTTAGGACCTGCACTTACGAAGGGGGTAGGCAGCTGTATATCAGGGAGTAAACCTTCTGAGAATAAAAACAGCTGGAGCTTGTTAAGGTAATTACACAGGGGAAAGGATAATGTACTGGGAACTCCTCAGAAGAATCTGATTTGTGGTGAGGGGAGAGAGATAAAAGCTCATTTAGGAACGACATGAACATGCTGCGTAGGTAGCTGTTTATCAGTAAATATCTCCACTGAGATTAAGAAAAGCAGTAGCTTAATGGATTAAGTACTTCCTCGTATGGTTTCTCTACTGTTAACTCCCCAAAAGAATCTGGATTGTGGTGAGGGAACAGAGAAAAAAGCTCATTTAGGACCTGCACTTATGAAGGGGTAGGCAGCTGTATATCAGGGAGTAAACCTTCTGAGAATAAAAACAGCTGGAGCTTGTTAATGTAATGACACAGGGGAAAGGATAATGTACTGGAACCCCTCAGAAGAATCTGATTTGTGGTCAGGGGAGAGAGATAAAAGCTCATTTAGGAACGACGTGAACATGCTGCGTAGGTAGCTGTTTATCAGTAAATATCTCCACTGAGATTAAGAAAAGCGGTAGCTTAATAAATTAAGTACTTCCTGGTATGGTTACTGTACTGGTAACTCCCCAAAAGAATCTGGATTGCGGTGAGGGAACAGAGAAAAAAGCTCATTTAGGACCTGCACTTACGAAGGGGGTAGGCAGCTGTATATCAGGGAGTAAACCTTCTGAGAATAAAAACAGCTGGAGCTTGTTAACGTAATTACACAGCGGAAAGGATAATGTACTGGGAACTCCTCAGAAGAATCTGATTTGTGGTGAGGGGAGAGTGATAAAAGCTCATTTAGGAACGACATGAACATGCTAGGTAGGTAGCTGTTTATCAGTAAATATCTCCACTGAGATTAAGAAAAGCAGTAGCTTAATAAATTAAGTACATCCTGGTATGGTTACTGTACTGGTAACTCCCCAAAAGAATCTGGATTGTGCTGAGGGAACAGAGAAAAAAGCTCATTTAGGACCTGCACTTACGAAGGGGGTAGGCAGCTGTATATCAGGGAGTAAATCTTCTGAGAATAAAAACAGCTGGAGCTTTTTAAGGTAATTACACAGGAGAAAGGATAATGTACTGGGAACTCCTCAGAAGAATCTGATTTGTGGTGAGGGGAGAGAGATAAAAGCTCATTTAGGAACGACATGAACATGCTGCGTAGGTAGCTGTTTATCAGTAAATATCTCCACTGAGATTAAGAAACCCAGTAGCTTAATAAATTAAGTACTTCCGGGTACGTTTACTGTACTGGTAACTCCGCAAAAGAATATGGATTGTGGTGAGGGAACAGAGAAAAAAGCTCATTTAGGACCTGCACTTACGAAGGGGGTAGGCAGCTGTATATCAGGGAGTAAACCTTCTGAGAATAAAAACAGCTGGAGCTTGTTAAGGTAATTACACAGGGGAAAGGATAATGTACTGGGATCTCCTCTGAAGAATCTGATTTGTGGTGAGGGGAGAGAGATAAATGCTCATTTAGGAACGAAATGAACATGCTGCGTAGGTAGCTGTTTATCAGTAAATATCTCCACTGAGATTAAGAAAAGCAATAGCTTAATAAATTAAGTACTTCCTGGTATGGTTACTGTACTGGTAACTCCCCAAAAGAATCTGGATTGTGGTGAGGGAACAGAGAAAAAAGCTCATTTAGGACCTGCACTTACGAAGGGGGTAGGCAGCTGTATATCAGGGAGTAAACCTTCTGAGAATAAAAACAGCTGGAGCTTGTTAATGTAATTACACAGGGGAAAGGATAATGTACTGGGAACTCCTCAGAAGAATCTGATTTGTGGTGAGGGGAGAGAGATAAAAGCTCATTTAGGAACGACATGAACATGCTGCGTAGGTAGCTGTTTATCAGTAAATATCTCCACTGAGATTAAGAAAAGCAGTAGCTTAATAAATTAAGTACTTCAGGGTATGGTTACTGTACTGGTAACTCCGCAAAAGAATATGGATTGTGGTGAGGGGAAAGAGAAAAAAGCTCATTTAGGACCTGCACTTACGAAGGAGGTAGGCAGCTGTATATCAGGGAGTAAACCTTCTGAGAATAAAAACAGCTGGAGCTTGTTAAGGTAATTACACAGGGGAAAGGAAAATGTACTGGGAACTCCTCAGAAGAATCTGATTTGTGGTGAGGGGAGAGAGATAAAAGCTCATTTAGGAACGACATGAACATGCTGCGTAGGTAGCTGTTTATCAGTAAATATCTCCACTGAGATTAAGAAAAGCAGTAGCTTAATAAATTAAGTACTTCCTGGTATGGTTACTGTACCGGTAACTCCCCAAAAGAATCTGGATTGTGGTGAGGGAACAGAGAAAAAAGCTCATTTAGGACCTGCACTTACGAAGGGGGTAGGCAGCTGTATATCAGGGAGTAAACCTTCTGAGAATAAAAACAGCTGGAGCTTGTTAACGTAATTACACAGCGGAAAGGATAATGTACTGGGAACTCCTCAGAAGAATCTGATTTGTGGTGAGGGGAGGGAGATAAAAGCTCATTTAGGAACGACATGAACATGCTAGGTAGGTAGCTGTTTATCAGTAAATATCTCCACTGAGATTAAGAAAAGCAGTAGCTTAATAAATTAAGTACTTCCTGGTATGGTTACTGTACTGGTAACTCCCCAAAAGAATCTGGATTGTGCTGAGGGAACAGAGAAAAAAGCTCATTTAGGACCTGCACTTACGAAGGGGGTAGGCAGCTGTATATCAGGGAGTAAATCTTCTGAGAATAAAAACAGCTGGAGCTTGTTAAGGTAATTACACAGGAAAAAGGATAATGTACTGGGAACTCCTCAGAAGAATCTGATTTGTGGTGAGGGGAGAGAGATAAAAGCTCATTTAGGAACGACATGAACATGCTGCGTAGGTAGCTGTTTATCAGTAAATATCTCCACTGAGATTAAGAAACCCAGTAGCTTAATAAATTAAGTACTTCCGGGTATGTTTACTGTACTAGTAACTCCGCAAAAGAATATGGATTGTGGTGAGGGAACAGAGAAAAAAGCTCATTTAGGACCTGCACTTACGAAGGGGGTAGGCAGCTGTATATCAGGGAGTAAACCTTCTGAGAATAAAAACAGCTGGAGCTTGTTAAGGTAATTACACAGGGGAAAGGATAATGTACTGGGATCTCCTCTGAAGAATCTGATTTGTGGTGAGGGGAGAGAGATAAATGCTCATTTAGGAACGAAATGAACATGCTGCGTAGGTAGCTGTTTATCAGTAAATATCTCCACTGAGATTAAGAAAAGCAATAGCTTAATAAATTAAGTACTTCCTGGTATGGTTACTGTACTGGTAACTCCGCAAAAGAATATGGATTGTGGTGAGGGGAAAGAGAAAAAAGCTCATTTAGGACCTGCACTTACGAAGGGGGTAGGCAGCTGTATATCAGGGAGTAAACCTTCTGAGAATAAAAACAGCTGGAGCTTGTTAAGGTAATTACACAGGGGAAAGGAAAATGTACTGGGAACTCCTCAGAAGAATCTGATTTGTGGTGAGGGGAGAGAGATAAAAGCTCATTTAGGAACGACATGAACATGCTGCGTAGGTAGCTGTTTATCAGTAAATATCTCCACTGAGATTAAGAAAAGCAGTAGCTTAATAAATTAAGTACTTCCTGGTATGGTTACTGTACCGGTAACTCCCCAAAAGAATCTGGATTGTGGTGAGGGAACAGAGAAAAAAGCTCATTTAGGACCTGCACTTACGAAGGGGGTAGGCAGCTGTATATCAGGGAGTAAACCTTCTGAGAATAAAAACAGCTGGAGCTTGTTAAGGTAATTACACAGGGGAAAGGATAATGTACTGGGAACTCCTCAGAAGAATCTGATTTGTGGTGAGGGGAGAGAGATAAAAGCTCATTTAGGAACGACATGAACATGCTGCGTAGGTAGCTGTTTATCAGTAAATATCTCCACTGAGATTAAGAAAAGCAGTAGCTTAATGGATTAAGTACTTCCTCGTATGGTTTCTCTACTGTTAACTCCCCAAAAGAATCTGGATTGTGGTGAGGGAACAGAGAAAAAAGCTCATTTAGGACCTGCACTTACGAAGGGGTAGGCAGCTGTATATCAGGGAGTAAACCTTCTGAGAATAAAAACAGCTGGAGCTTGTTAATGTAATGACACAGGGGAAAGGATAATGTACTGGGAACCCCTCAGAAGAATCTGATTTGTGGTCAGGGGAGAGAGATAAAAGCTCATTTAGGAACGACGTGAACATGCTGCGTAGGTAGCTGTTTATCAGTAAATATCTCCACTGAGATTAAGAAAAGCGGTAGCTTAATAAATTAAGTACTTCCTGGTATGGTTAC
This sequence comes from Perognathus longimembris pacificus, assembly GCF_023159225.1. Taxonomy (NCBI): domain Eukaryota; kingdom Metazoa; phylum Chordata; class Mammalia; order Rodentia; family Heteromyidae; genus Perognathus; species Perognathus longimembris. The sequence continues at coordinate 17,555 of NW_025956393.1, read as the reverse complement.
TGTACTGGTAACTCCCCAAAAGAATCTGGATTGTGGTGAGGGAACAGAGAAAAAAGCTCATTTAGGACCTGCACTTACGAAGGGGGTAGGCAGCTGTATATCAGGGAGTAAACCTTCTGAGAATAAAAACAGCTGGAGCTTGTTAACGTAATTACACAGCGGAAAGGATAATGTACTGGGAACTCCTCAGAAGAATCTGATTTGTGGTGAGGGGAGAGAGATAAAAGCTCATTTAGGAACGACATGAACATGCTAGGTAGGTAGCTGTTTATCAGTAAATATCTCCACTGAGATTAAGAAAAGCAGTAGCTTAATAAATTAAGTACTTCCTGGTATGGTTACTGTACTGGTAACTCCCCAAAAGAATCTGGATTGTGCTGAGGGAAGAGAGAAAAAAGCTCATTTAGGACCTGCACTTACGAAGGGGGTAGGCAGCTGTATATCAGGGAGTAAATCTTCTGAGAATAAAAACAGCTGGAGCTTTTTAAGGTAATTACACAGGAGAAAGGATAATGTACTGGGAACTCCTCAGAAGAATCTGATTTGTGGTGAGGGGAGAGAGATAAAAGCTCATTTAGGAACGACATGAACATGCTGCGTAGGTAGCTGTTTATCAGTAAATATCTCCACTGAGATTAAGAAACCCAGTAGCTTAATAAATTAAGTACTTCCGGGTACGTTTACTGTACTGGTAACTCCGCAAAAGAATATGGATTGTGGTGAGGGAACAGAGAAAAAAGCTCATTTAGGACCTGCACTTACGAAGGGGGTAGGCAGCTGTATATCAGGGAGTAAACCTTCTGAGAATAAAAACAGCTGGAGCTTGTTAAGGTAATTACACAGGGGAAAGGATAATGTACTGGGATCTCCTCTGAAGAATCTGATTTGTGGTGAGGGGAGAGAGATAAATGCTCATTTAGGAACGAAATGAACATGCTGCGTAGGTAGCTGTTTATCAGTAAATATCTCCACTGAGATTAAGAAAAGCAATAGCTTAATAAATTAAGTACTTCCTGGTATGGTTACTGTACTGGTAACTCCCCAAAAGAATCTGGATTGTGGTGAGGGAACAGAGAAAAAAGCTCATTTAGGACCTGCACTTACGAAGGGGGTAGGCAGCTGTATATCAGGGAGTAAACCTTCTGAGAATAAAAACAGCTGGAGCTTGTTAAGGTAATTACACAGGGGAAAGGAAAATGTACTGGGAACTCCTCAGAAGAATCTGATTTGTGGTGAGGGGAGAGAGATAAAAGCTCATTTAGGAACGACATGAACATGCTGCTTAGGTAGCTGTTTATCAGTAAATATCTCCACTGAGATTAAGAAAAGCAGTAGCTTAATAAATTAAGTACTTCCTGGTATGGTTACTGTACCGGTAACTCCCCAAAAGAATCTGGATTGTGGTGAGGGAACAGAGAAAAAAGCTCATTTAGGACCTGCACTTACGAAGGGGGTAGGCAGCTGTATATCAGGGAGTAAACCTTCTGAGAATAAAAACAGCTGGAGCTTGTTAACGTAATTACACAGCGGAAAGGATAATGTACTGGGAACTCCTCAGAAGAATCTGATTTGTGGTGAGGGGAGAGAGATAAAAGCTCATTTAGGAACGACATGAACATGCTAGGTAGGTAGCTGTTTATCAGTAAATATCTCCACTGAGATTAAGAAAAGCAGTAGCTTAATAAATTAAGTACTTCCTGGTATGGTTACTGTACTGGTAACTCCCCAAAAGAATCTGGATTGTGCTGAGGGAACAGAGAAAAAAGCTCATTTAGGACCTGCACTTACGAAGGGGGTAGGCAGCTGTATATCAGGGAGTAAATCTTCTGAGAATAAAAACAGCTGGAGCTTGTTAAGGTAATTACACAGGAGAAAGGATAATGTACTGGGAACTCCTCAGAAGAATCTGATTTGTGGTGAGGGGAGAGAGATAAAAGCTCATTTAGGAACGACATGAACATGCTGCGTAGGTAGCTGTTTATCAGTAAATATCTCCACTGAGATTAAGAAACCCAGTAGCTTAATAAATTAAGTACTTCCGGGTATGTTTACTGTACTGGTAACTCCGCAAAAGAATATGGATTGTGGTGAGGGAACAGAGAAAAAAGCTCATTTAGGACCTGCACTTACGAAGGGGGTAGGCAGCTGTATATCAGGGAGTAAACCTTCTGAGAATAAAAACAGCTGGAGCTTGTTAAGGTAATTACACAGGGGAAAGGATAATGTACTGGGATCTCCTCTGAAGAATCTGATTTGTGGTGAGGGGAGAGAGATAAATGCTCATTTAGGAACGAAATGAACATGCTGCGTAGGTAGCTGTTTATCAGTAAATATCTCCACTGAGATTAAGAAAAGCAATAGCTTAATAAATTAAGTACTTCCTGGTATGGTTACTGTACTGGTAACTCCCCAAAAGAATCTGGATTGTGGTGAGGGAACAGAGAAAAAAGCTCATTTAGGACCTGCACTTACGAAGGGGGTAGGCAGCTGTATATCAGGGAGTAAACCTTCTGAGAATAAAAACAGCTGGAGCTTGTTAATGTAATTACACAGGGGAAAGGATAATGTACTGGGTACTCCTCAGAAGAATCTGATTTGTGGTGAGGGGAGAGAGATAAAAGCTCATTTAGGAACGACATGAACATGCTGCATAGGTAGCTGTTTATCAGTAAATATCTCCACTGAGATTAAGAAAAGCAGTAGCTTAATAAATTAAGTACTTCAGGGTATGGTTACTGTACTGGTAACTCCGCAAAAGAATATGGATTGTGGTGAGGGGAAAGAGAAAAAAGCTCATTTAGGACCTGCACTTACGAAGGGGGTAGGCAGCTGTATATCAGGGAGTAAACCTTCTGAGAATAAAAACAGCTGGAGCTTGTTAAGGTAATTACACAGGGGAAAGGAAAATGTACTGGGAACTCCTCAGAAGAATCTGATTTGTGGTGAGGGGAGAGAGATAAAAGCTCATTTAGGAACGACATGAACATGCTGCGTAGGTAGCTGTTTATCAGTAAATATCTCCACTGAGTTTAAGAAAAGCAGTAGCTTAATAAATTAAGTACTTCATGGTATGGTTACTGTACCGGTAACTCCCCAAAAGAATCTGGATTGTGGTGAGGGAACAGAGAAAAAAGCTCATTTAGGACCTGCACTTACGAAGGGGGTAGGCAGCTGTATATCAGGGAGTAAACCTTCTGAGAATAAAAACAGCTGGAGCTTGTTAACGTAATTACACAGCGGAAAGGATAATGTACTGGGAACTCCTCAGAAGAATCTGATTTGTGGTGAGGGGAGAGAGATAAAAGCTCATTTAGGAACGACATGAACATGCTAGGTAGGTAGCTGTTTATCAGTAAATATCTCCACTGAGATTAAGAAAAGCAGTAGCTTAATAAATTAAGTACTTCCTGGTATGGTTACTGTACTGGTAACTCCCCAAAAGAATCTGGATTGTGCTGAGGGAACAGAGAAAAAAGCTCATTTAGGACCTGCACTTACGAAGGGGGTAGGCAGCTGTATATCAGGGAGTAAATCTTCTGAGAATAAAAACAGCTGGAGCTTGTTAAGGTAATTACACAGGAGAAAGGATAATGTACTGGGAACTCCTCAGAAGAATCTGATTTGTGGTGAGGGGAGAGAGATAAAAGCTCATTTAGGAACGACATGAACATGCTGCGTAGGTAGCTGTTTATCAGTAAATATCTCCACTGAGATTAAGAAAAGGAGTAGCTTAATAAATTAAGTACTTCCTGGTATGGTTACTGTACCGGTAACTCCCCAAAAGAATCTGGATTGTGGTGAGGGAACAGAGAAAAAAGCTCATTTAGGACCTGCAATTACGAAGGGGTAGGCAGCTGTATATCAGGGAGTAAACCTTCTGAGAATAAAAACAGCTGGAGCTTGTTAATGTAATGACACAGGGGAAAGGATAATGTACTGGGAACCCCTCAGAAGAATCTGATTTGTGGTGAGGGGAGAGAGATAAAAGCTCATTTAGGAACGACATGAACATGCTGCGTAGGTTGCTGTTTATCAGTAAATATCTCCACTGAGATTAAGAAAAGCGGTAGCTTAATAAATTAAGTACTTCCTGGTATGGTTACTGTACTGGTAACTCCCCAAAAGAATCTGGATTGTGGTGAGGGAACAGAGAAAAAAGCTCATTTAGGACCTGCACTTACGAAGGGGGTAGGCAGCTGTATATCAGGGAGTAAACCTTCTGAGAATAAAAACAGCTGGAGCTTGTTAACGTAATTACACAGCGGAAAGGATAATGTACTGGGAACTCCTCAGAAGAATCTGATTTGTGGTGAGGGGAGAGAGATAAAAGCTCATTTAGGAACGACATGAACATGCTGCGTAGGTAGCTGTTTATCAGTAAATATCTCCACTGAGATTAGGAAAACCAGTAGCTTAATAAATTTAGTACTTCCTGGTATGGTTACTGTACTGGTAACTCCCCAAAAGAATCTGGATTGTGGTGAGGGAACAGAGAAAAAAGCTCATTTAGGACCTGCAATTACGAAGGGGTAGGCAGCTGTATATCAGGGAGTAAACCTTCTGAGAATAAAAACAGCTGGAGCTTGTTAAGGTAATTACACAGGGGAAAGGAAAATGTACTGGGAACTCCTCAGAAGAATCTGATTTGTGGTGAGGGGAGAGAGATAAAAGCTCATTTAGGAACGACATGAACATGCTGCGTAGGTAGCTGTTTATCAGTAAATATCTCCACTGAGATTAAGAAAAGGAGTAGCTTAATAAATTAAGTACTTCCTGGTATGGTTACTGTACCGGTAACTCCCCAAAAGAATCTGGATTGTGGTGAGGGAACAGAGAAAAAAGCTCATTTAGGACCTGCACTTACGAAGGGGGTAGGCAGCTGTATATCAGGGAGTAAACCTTCTGAGAATAAAAACAGCTGGAGCTTGTTAAGGTAATTACACAGGAGAAAGGATAATGTACTGGGAACTCCTCAGAAGAATCTGATTTGTGGTGAGGGGAGAGAGATAAAAGCTCATTTAGGAACGACATGAACATGCTGCGTAGGTAGCTGTTTATCAGTAAATATCTCCAATGAGATTAAGAAAAGGAGTAGCTTAATGGATTAAGTACTTCCTGGTATGGTTTCTGTACTGTTAACTCCCCAAAAGAATCTGGATTGTGGTGAGGGAACAGAGAAAAAAGCTCATTTAGGACCTGCAATTACGAAGGGGTAGGCAGCTGTATATCAGGGAGTAAACCTTCTGAGAATAAAAACAGCTGGAGCTTGTTAATGTAATGACACAGGGGAAAGGATAATGTACTGGGAACCCCTCAGAAGAATCTGATTTGTGGTGAGGGGAGAGAGATAAAAGCTCATTTAGGAACGACATGAACATGCTGCGTAGGTTGCTGTTTATCAGTAAATATCTCCACTGAGATTAAGAAAAGCGGTAGCTTAATAAATTAAGTACTTCCTGGTATGGTTACTGTACTGGTAACTCCCCAAAAGAATCTGGATTGTGGTGAGGGAACAGAGAAAAAAGCTCATTTAGGACCTGCACTTACGAAGGGGGTAGGCAGCTGTATATCAGGGAGTAAACCTTCTGAGAATAAAAACAGCTGGAGCTTGTTAACGTAATTACACAGCGGAAAGGATAATGTACTGGGAACTCCTCAGAAGAATCTGATTTGTGGTGAGGGGAGAGAGATAAAAGCTCATTTAGGAACGACATGAACATGCTGCGTAGGTAGCTGTTTATCAGTAAATATCTCCACTGAGATTAGGAAAACCAGTAGCTTAATAAATTTAGTACTTCCTGGTATGGTTACTGTACTGGTAACTCCCCAAAAGAATCTGGATTGTGGTGAGGGAACAGAGAAAAAAGCTCATTTAGGACCTGCAATTACGAAGGGGTAGGCAGCTGTATATCAGGGAGTAAACCTTCTGAGAATAAAAACAGCTGGAGCTTGTTAATGTAATGACACAGGGGAAAGGATAATGTACTGGGAACCCCTCAGAAGAATCTGATTTGTGGTGAGGGGAGAGAGATAAAAGCTCATTTAGGAACGACATGAACATGCTGCGTAGGTAGCTGTTTATCAGTAAATATCTCCACTGAGATTAAGAAAAGCAGTAGCTTAATAAATTAAGTACTTCCTGGTATGGTTACTGTACTGGTAACTCCCCAAAATAATCTGGATTGTGGTGAGGGAACAGAGAAAAAAGCTCATTTAGGACCTGCACTTACGAAGGGGGTAGGCAGCTGTATATCAGGGAGTAAACATTCTGAGAATAAAAACAGCTGGAGCTTGTTAAGGAAATTACACAGGGGAAAGGATAATGTACTGGGAACTCCTCAGAAAAATCTGATTTGTGGTGAGGGGAGAGAGATAAAAGCTCATTTAGGAACGACATGAACATGCTGCGTAGGTAGCTGTTTATCAGTAAATATCTCCACTGAGATTAAGAAAAGCAGTAGCTTAATAAAGAAGGTACTTCCTGGTATGCTTACTGTACTGGTAACTCCCCAAAAGAATCTGGATTGTGGTGAGGGAACAGAGAAAAAAGTTCATTGAGGACCGGCACTTACGAAGGGGTTAGGCAGCTGTATATCAGGGAGTAAACCTTCTGATAATAAAAACAGCTGGAGCTTGTTAAGGTAATTACACAGGGGAAAGGATAATGTACTGTGAACTCCTCAGAAGAATCTGATTTGTGGTGAGGGGAGAGAGATAAAAGCTCATTTAGGAAAGACATGTACATGCTGCGTAGGTAGCTGTTTATCAGTAAATATCTCCACTGATATTAAGAAAAGCAGTAGCTTAATAAATTAAGTAGTTCCTGGTATGGATACTGTACTGGTAACTCCCCAAAAGAATCTGGATTGTGGTGAGGGAACAGAGAAAAAAGCTCATTTATGACCTACACTTACGAAGGGGCTAGGCAGCTGTATATCAGGGAGTAAACCTTCGGAGAATAAAAACAGCTGGAGCTTGTTAAGGTAATTACACAGGGGAAAGGATAATGTACTGCGAACTCCTCAGAAGAATCTGATTTGTGGTGAGGGGAGAGAGATAAAAGCTCATTTAGGAACGACATGAACATGGTACGAACATAGCTGTTTATCAGTAAATATATCCCCTGAGATTAAGAAAAGCAGTAGCTTAATAAATTAATTACTTCCTGGTATGGTTACTGTACTGGTAACTTCCCAAAAGAATCTGGATTGTGGTGAGGGAACAGAGAAAAAAGCTCATTTAGGACATGCACTTACGAAGTGGGTAGGCAGCTGTATATCAGGGAGTAAACCTGAGAATAAAAACAGCTGGAGCTTGTTAAGGTAATTACATAGGGGAAAGGATAATGCACTGTGAATTCCTCAGAAGAATCTGATTTGTGGTGAGGGGAGAGAGATAAAAGCTCATTTAGGAACGACATGAACATGCTGGGTAGGTAGCTGTTTATCAGTAAATAACTCCACTGAGATTAAGAAAAGCAGTAGCTTAATAAATTAAGTACTTCCTGGTATGGTTACTGTACTGGTAACTCCCCAAAAGAATCTGGATTGTGGTGAGGGAACAGAGAAAAAAGCTCATTTAGGACCTGCACTTACTAAGGGGGTAGGCAGCTGTTTATCAGGGAGTAAACCTTCTGAGAATAAAAACAGCAGGGACTTGTTAAGGTAATTACACAGGGGAAAGGATAATGTACTGGGAACTCCTCAGAAGAATCTGATTTGTGGTGAGGAGAGAGAGATAAAAGCTCATTTAGGAACGACATGAACATGCTGCGTAGGTAGCTGTTTATCAGTAAATATCTCCACTGAGATTAAGAAAAGCAGTAGCTTAATAAAGAAGGTACTTCCTGGTATGGTTACTGTACTGGTAACTCCCCAAAAGAATCTGGATTGTGGTGAGGGAACAGAGAAAAAAGTTCATTTAGGACCGGCACTTACTAAGGGGGTAGGCAGCTGTATATCAGGGAGTAAACCTTCTGAGAATAAAAAGAGCAGGAGCTTGTTAAGGTAATTGCACAGGGGAAAGGATAATGTACTGGGAACTCCTCAGAAGAATCTGATTTGTGGTGAGGGGAGAGAGATAAAAGATCATTTAGTAACGACATGAACATGCTGCGTAGGTCGCTGTTTATCAGTAAATATCTCCACTGAGATTAAGAAAAGAAGTAGCTTAATAAATGAAGTACTTCCTGGTATGGTTACTGTACTGGTAACTCCCCAAAAGAATCTGGATTGTGGTGAGGGAACAGAGAAAAAAGCTCATTTAGGACCTCCACTTACGAAGGGGCTAGGCAGCTGTATATCAGGTAGTAAACCTTCTGAGAATAAAAACAGCTGGAGCTTGTTAAGGTAATTACACAGGGGAAAGGATAATGTACTGGGAACTCCTCAGAAGAATCTGATTTGTGGTGAGTGGAGAGAGATAAAAGCTCATTTAGGAACGACATGAACATACTGCGTAGGTAGCTGTTTATCAGTAAATATCTCCACTGAGATTAAGAAAAGCAGTGGCTTAATATATTAAGTACTTCCTGATATGGTTACTGTACTGGTAACTCCCCAAAAGAAATTGGATTGTGGTGAGGGAACAGAGAAAAAAGCTCATTTAGGACCTGCACTTACGAAGGGGATAGGCAGCTGTATATCAGGGAGTAAACCTTCTGAGAATAAAAACAGCTGGAGCTTGTTAAGGTAATTACACAGGGGAAAGGATAATGTACTGGGAAGTCCTCAGAAGAATCTGAGTTGTGGTGAGGGGAGAGAGATAAAACTCATTTAGGAACGACATGAACATGCTGCGTAGGTAGCTGTTTATCAGTAAATATCTCCACTGAGATTAAGAAAAGCAGTAGCTTAATAAAGTAAGTACTTCCTGGTATGGTTACTGTACTGGTAACTCCCCAAAAGAATCTGGATTGTGGTGAGGGAACAGAGAAAAAAGCTCATTGAGGACCTGCACTTGCGAAGGGGGTAGGCAGCTGTATATCAGGGAGTAAACCTGAGAATAAAAACAGCTGGAGCTTGTTAAGGTAATTACACAGGGGAAAGAAAAATGTACTGGGAACTCCTCAGAAGAATCTGATTTGTGGTGAGGGGAGAGAGATAAAAGCTCATTTAGGAACGACATGAATATGCTGTAAAAGTAGATGTTTATCAGTAAATATCTCCACTGAGATTAAGAAAAGCAGTAGCTTAATAAATTAAGTACTTAATGGTATTATTACTGTACTGGTAACTCCCCAAAAGAATCTAGATTGTGGTGAGGGAACAGAGAAAAAAGCTCATTTAGGACCTGCACTTACGAAGGGGGTAGGCAGCTGTATATCAGGGAGTAAACCTTCTGAGAATAAAAACAGCTGGAGCTTGTTAAGGGAATTACACAGGGGAAAGGATAATGTACTGGGAACTCCTCAGAAGAATCTGATTTGTGGTGAGGGGAGAGAGATAAAAGCTCATTTAGGAACGACATGAACATGCAGCGTAGGTAGCAGTTTATCAGTAAATATCTCCACTGAGATTAAGAAAAGCAGTAGCTTAATAAATTAAGTACTTCCTGGTATGGTTACTGTACTGGTAACTCCCCAAAAGAATCTGGATTTTGGTGAGGGAAGAGAAAAAAGCTCATTTAGGACCTGCACTTACGAAGGGGGTAGGCAGCTGTATATCAGGGAGTAAACCTTCTGAGAATTAAAACAGCTGGAGCTTGTTAAGGTAATTACACAGGGGAAAGGATAATGTACTGGGAACTCCTGAGAAGAATCTGATTTGTGGTGAGGGGAGAGAGATAAAAGCTCATTTAGGAACGACATGAACATGCTGCAAAAGTAGCTGTTTATCAGTAAATATCTCCACTGAGATTAAGAAAAGCAGTAGCTTAATAAATTAAGTACTTCCTGCTATGGATACTGTACTGGTAACTCCCCAAAAGAGTCTGAATTGTGGTGAGGAACAGAGAAAAAAGCTCATCTAGGACCTGCACTTACGAAGGGGGTAGGCAGCTGTATATCAGGGAGTAAACCTGAGAATAAAAACAGCTGGAGCTTGTTAAGGTAATTACACAGGGGAAAGGATAATGTACTGGGAACTCCTCAGAAGAATCTGATTTGTGGTGAGGGGAGAGAGATAAAAGCTCATTTAGGAACGACATCAACATGCTGCGTAGGTAGCTGTTTATCAGTAAATATCTCCACTGAGATTAAGAAAAGCAGTAGCTTAATAAATTAAGTACTTCCTGGTATGGTTACTGTACTGGTAACTCCCCAAAAGAATCTGGATTGTGGTGAGAGAACAGAGAAAAAAGCTCATTTAGGACCTGCACTTACGAAGGCGGTAGGCAGCTGTATATCAGGGAGTAAACCTTCTGAGAATAAAAACAGCTGGAGCTTGTTAAGGTAATTACACAGGGGAAAGGGTAATGTACTGGGGACTCCTCAGAAGAATCTGATTTGTGGTGAGGGGAGAGAGATAAAAGCTCATTTAGGAACGACATGAACATGCTGCGTAGGTAGATGTTTATCAGTAAATATCTCCACTGAGATTAAGAAAAGCAGTAGCTTAATAAAGTAAGTACTTCCTGGTATCGTTACTGTACTGGTAACTCCCCAAAAGAATCTGGATTGTGGTGAGGGAACAGACAAAAAAGCTCATTTAGGACCTGCACTTACGAAGGGGGTAGGCAGCTGTATATCAGGGAGTAAACCTGAGAATAAAAACAGCTGGAGCTTGTTAAGGTAATTACACAGGGGAAAGGATAATGTACTGGGAACTCCTCAGAAGAATCTGATTTGTGGTGAGAGGAGAGAGATAAAAGCTCATTTAGGAACGACATGAACATGCTGCGTAAGTAGCTGTTTATCAGTAAATATCTCCACTGAGATTAAGAAAAGCAGTAGCTTAATAAATTAAGTACTTCCTGGTATGGTTACTGTACTGGTAACTCCCCAAAAGAATCTGGATTGTGGTGAGGGAACAGACAAAAAAGCTCATTTAGGACCTGCACTTACGAAGGTGGTAGGCAGCTGTATATCAGGGAGTAAACCTTCTGAGAATAAAAACAGCTGGAGCTTGTTAAGGTAAGTACACAGGGGAAAGGATAATGTACTGGGAACTCGTCAGAAGAATCTGATTTGTGATGAGGGGAGAGAGATAAAAGCTCATTTAGGAACGACATGAACATGCTGCGTAGGTAGCTGTTTATCAGTAAATATCTCCACTGAGATTAAGAAAAGCAGTAGCTTAATAAATTAAGTACTTCCTGGTATGGTTACTGTACTGGTAAGTCCCCAAAAGAATCTGGATTGTGGTGCGGGAACAGAGAAAAAAGCTCATTTAGGACCTGCACTTACGAAGGGGGTAGGCAGCTGTATATCAGGGAGTAAACCTTCTGAGAATTAAAACAGCTGGAGCTTGTTAAGGTAATTACACAGCGGAAAGGATAATGTACTGGGAACTCCTCAGAAGAATCTGATTTGTGGTGAGGGGAGAGAGATAAAAGCTCATTTAGGAACGACATGAACATGCTGCGTAGGTAGCTGTTTATCAGTAAATATCTCCACTGAGATTAAGAAAAGCAGTAGCTTAATAAATTAAGTACTTCCTGGTATGGTTACTGTACTGGTAACTCCCCAAAAGAATCTGGATTGTGGTGAGGGAACAGAGAAAAAAGCTCATTTAGGACCTGCACTTACGAAGGGGGTAGGCAGCTGTATATCAGGGAGTAAACCTTCTGAGAATTAAAAAAGCTGGAGCTTGTTAAGGTAATTACATAGGGGAAAGGAAATGTACTGGGAACTCCTCAGAAGAATCTGATTTGTGGTGAGGGGAGAGAGATAAAAGCTCATTTAGGAACGACATGAACATGCTGCGTAGGTAGCTGTTTATCAGTAAATATCTCCACTAAGATTAAGAAAAGCAGTGCTTAATAAATTAAGTACTTCCTGGTATCTGGATTGTGGTGAGGGAACAGAGAAAAAAGCTCATTTAGGACCTGCACTTACGAAGGGGGTAGGCAGCTGTATATCAGGGAGTAAACCTTCTGAGAATAAAAACAGCTGGAGCTTGTTAAGGTAATTACACAGGGGAAAGGATAATGTACTGGGAACTCCTCAGAAGAGTCTGATTTTTGGTGAGGGGAGAGAGATAAAAGCTCATTTAGGAACGACATGTACATGCTGCGTAGGTAGCTGTTTATCAGTAAATATCTCCAATGAGATTAAGAAAAGCAGTAGCTTAATAAATTAAGTACTTCCTGGTATGGTTACTATACTGGTAACTCCCATATAGAATCTGGATTGTGGTGAGGGAACAGAGAAAAAAGCTCATTTAGGACCTGCATTTACGAAGGGGGTAGGCAGCTGTATATCAGGGATAAACCTTCTGAGAATAAAAACAGCTGGAGCTTGTTAAGGTAATTACACAGGGGAAAGGATAATGTACTGGGAACTCCTCAGAAGAGTCTGATTTTTGGTGAGGGGAGAGAGATAAAAGCTCATTTAGGAACGACATGACCATGCTGCGTAGGCAGCTTTTATCAGTAAATATCTCCACTGAGATTAAGAAAAGCAGTAGCTTAATAAATTAAGTACTTCCTGGTATGGTTACTGTACTGGTAACTCCCCAAAAGAATCTGGATTGTGGTGAGGGAACAGAGTAAAAAGCTCATTTAGGACCTGCACTTACGAAGGGGGTAGGCAGCTGTATATCAGGGAGTAAACCTTCTGAGAATAAAAACATCTGGAGCTTGTTAAGGTAATTACACAGGGGAGAGGATAAGGTACTGGGAACTCCTTAGAAGAATCTGATTTTTGGTGAGGGGGGAGAGATAAAAGCTCATTTAGGAACGACATGAACATGCTGCGTAGGTAGCTGTTTATCAGTAAATATCTCCACTGAGATTAAGAAAAGCAGTAGCTTAATAAATTAAGTACTTCCTGGTATGGTTACTGTACTGGGAACTACCCAAAAGAATCTGGATTGTGGTGAGGGAACAGAGAAAAAAGCTCATTTAGGACCTGCACTTACGAAGGGGGTAGGCAGCTGTATATCAGGGAGTAAACCTTCTGAGAATTAAAACAGCTGGAGCTTGTTAAGGTAATTACACAGGGGAAAGGATAATGTACTGGGAACTCCTCAGAAGAATCTGATTTGTGGTGAGTGGAGAGAGATAAAAGCTCATTTAGGAACGACATGAACATGCTGCGTAGGTAGCTGTTTATCAGTAAATATCTCCACTGAGATTAAGAAAAGCAGTAGCTTAATATATTAAGTACTTCCTGATATGGTTACTGTACTGGTAACTCCCCAAAAGAAATTGGATTGTGGTGAGGGAACAGAGAAAAAAGCTCATTTAGGACCTGCACTTACGAAGGGGGTAGGCAGCTGTATATCAGGGAGTAAACCTTCTGAGAATAAAAACAGCTGGAGCTTGTTAAGGTAATTACACAGGGGAAAGGATAATGTACTGGGAAGTCCTCAGAAGAATCTGAGTTGTGGTGAGGGGAGAGAGATAAAACTCATTTAGGAACGACATGAACATGCTGCTTAGGTAGCTGTTTATCAGGAAATATCTCCACTGAGATTAAGAAAAGCAGTAACTTAATAAAGTAAGTACTTCCTGGTATGGTTACTGTAATGGTAACTCCCCAAAAGAATCTGGATTGTGGTGAGGGAACAGAGAAAAAAGCTCATTGAGGACCAGCACTTACGAAGGGGGTAGGCAGCTGTATATCAGGGAGTAAACCTGAGAATAAAAACAGCTGGAGCTTGTTAAGGTAATTACACAGGGGAAAGAAAAATGTACTGGGAACTCCACAGAAGAATCTGATTTGTGGTGAGGGGAGAGAGATAAAAGCTCGTTTAGGAACGACATGAACATGCTGCGTAGGTAGCTGTTTATCAGTAAATATCTCCACTGAGATTAAGAAAAGCAGTAGCTTAATAAATTAAGTACTTCCTGGTATGGTTACTGTACTGGTAACTCCCCAAAAGAATCTGGATTGTGGTGAGGGAACAGAGAAAAAAGCTCATTTAGGACCTGCACTTACGAAGGGGGTAGGCAGCTGTATATCAGGGAGTAAACCTTCTGAGAATTAAAACAGCTGGAGCTTGTTAAGGTAATTACATAGGGGAAAGGATAATGTACTGGGAACTCCTCAGAAGAATCTGATTGGTGGTGAGGGGAGAGAGATAAAAGCTCATTTAGGAACGACATGAACATGCTGCGTAGGTAGCTGTTTATCAGTAAATATCTCCACTGAGATTAAGAAAAGCAGTGCTTAATAAATTAAGTACTTCCTGGTATCTGGATTGTGGTGAGGGAACAGAGAAAAAAGCTCATTTAGGACCTGCACTTACGAAGGGGGTAGGCAGCTGTATATCAGGGAGTAAACCTTCTGAGAATAAAAACAGCTGGAGCTTGTTAAGGTAATTACACAGGGGAAAGGATAATGTACTGGGAACTCCTCAGAAGAATCTGATATGTGGGTGAGGGGAGAGAGATATAAGCTCATTTAGGAACGACATGAACATGCTGCTTAAGTAGCTGTTTATCAGTAAATATCTCCACTGAGATTAAGAAAAGCAGTAGCTTAATAAATTAAGTACTTCCTGGTATGGTTACTATACTGGTAACTCCCCAAAAGAATCTGGATTGTGGTGAGGGAACAGAGAAAAAAGCTCATTTAGACCTGCTCTTACGAAGGGGGTAGGCAGCTGAATATCAGGGAGTAAACCTTCTGAGAATAAAAACACCTGGAGCTTGTTAAGGTAATTACACAGGGGAAAGGATAATGTACCGGGAAATCCTCAGAAGAATCTGATTTTGTGGTGAGGGGAGAGAGATAAAAGCTCATTTAGGAACGACATGAACATGCTGCGTAGTTAGCTGTTTATCAGTAAATATCTCCACTGAGATTAAGAAAAGCAGTAGCTTAATAAATTAAGTACTTCCTGGTATGGTTACTGCACTGGTAACTCCCCAAAAGAATCTGGATTGTGGTGAGGGAACAGAGAAAAAGCTCATTTAGGACCTGCACTTACGAAGGGGTAGGCAGCTGTATTTCAGGGAGTAAACCTTCTGAGATAAAAACAGCTGGAGCTTGTTAAGGTAATTACACAGGGGAATGGATAATGTACTGGGAAATCCTCAGAAGAATCTGATTTGTGGTGAGGGGAGAGAGATAAAAGCTCATTTAGGAACGACATGAACATGCTGCGTAGGTACCTGTTTATCAGTAAATATCTCCACTGAGATTAAGAAAAGCAGTAGATTAATAAATTAAGTACTTCCTGGTATGGTTACTCTCTGGTAACTCCCCAAATGAATCTGGATTGTGATGAGGGAACAGAGAAAAAAGCTCATTTAGGACCTGCCCTTAAGAAGGGGGTAGGCAGCTGTATATCAGGGAGTAAACCTTCTGAGAATAAAAACAGCTGGAGCTTGTTAAGGAAATTACACAGGGGAAAGGATAATGTACTGGGAACTCCTCAGAAGAATCTGATTTGTGGTGAGGAGAGAGAGATAAAAGCTCATTTAGGAACGACATGAATATGCTGCGTATGTAGCTGTTTATCAGTAAATATCTCCACTGAGATTAAGAAAAGCAGTAGCTTAATAAATTAAGTACTTCCTGGTATGGTTACTGTTCTGGTAACTCCCCAAAAGAATCTGGATTGTGGTGAGGGAACAGAGAAAAAAGCTCATTTAGGACCTGCACTTACGAAGGGGGTAGGCAGCTGTATATCAGGGAGTAAACCTTCTGAGAATAAAAACAGCTGGACCTTGTTAAGGTAATTACACAGGGGAAAGGATAATGTACTGGGAACTCCTCAGAAGAATCTGATTTGTGTTGAGGGGAGAGAGATAAAAGCTCATATAGGAACGACATGAACATGCTGAGTAGGTAGCTGTTTATCAGTAAATATCTCCACTGAGATTAAGAAAAGCAGTAGCTTAATAAATTAAGTACTTCCTGGTATGGTTACTGTACTGGTAACTCCCCAAAAGAATCTGGATTGTGGTGAGGGAACGAGAAAAAAGCTCATTTTGGACCTGCACTTACGAAGGGGGTAGGCAGCTGTATATCAGGGAGTAAACCTTCTGAGAATAAAAACAGCTGGAGCTTGTTAAGGTATTTCACACGGGGGAAAGGATAATGTACTGGGAACTCCTCAGAAGAATCTGATTTGTGGTGAGGGGAGAGAGATAAAAGCTCATTTAGGAACGACATGAACATGCTGCGTATGTAGCTGTTTATCAGTAAATATCTCCACTGAGATTAAGAAAAGCAGTAGCTTAATGAATTAAGTACTTCCTGGTATGGTTACTGTACTGGTAACTCCCCAAAAGAATCTGGATTGTGGTGAGGGAATAGAGAATAAAGCTCATTTAGCACCTGCACTTACGAAGGGGGTAGGCAGCTGTATATCAGGGAGTAAACCTTCTGAGAATAAAAACAGCTGGAGCTTGTTAAGGTAATTACACAGGGGAAAGGATAATGTACTGGGAACTCCTCAGAAGAATCTGATTTGTGGTGATTGGAGAGAGATAAAAGCTCATTTAGGAACGACATGGGCATGCTGCGTACATAGCTGTTTATCAGTAAATATCTCCACTGAGATTAAGAAAAGCAGTAGCTTAATAAATTAAGTAATTCCTGGTATAGTTTCTGCACTGGTAACTCCCCAAAAGAATCTGGATTGTGGTGAGGGAACAGAGAAAAAAGCTCATTTAGGACCTGCACTTACGAAGGGGTTAGGCAGCTGTATATCAGGGAGTAAACCTTTTGAGAATAAAAACAGCTGGAGCTTGTTAAGGTAATTACACAGGGGAAAGGATAATGTACCGGGAACTCCTCAGAAGAATCTGATTTGTGGTGAGCGGAGAGAGATAAAAGCTCATTTAGGAACGACATGAACATGCTGCGTAGGTAGCTGTTTATCAGTAAATATCTCCACTGAGATTAAAAAAGCAGTAGCTTAATAAATTAAGTACTTCCTGGTATGGTTACTGTACTGGTAACTCCAGAAGGAATCTGGATTGTGGTGAGGGAACAGAGAAAAAAGCTCATTTAGGACCTGCACTTACGAAGGGGGTAGGCAGCTGTATATCAGGGAGTAAACCTTCTGAGAATAAAAAAAAGCTGGAGCTTGTTAAGGTAATTACACAGGGGAAAGGATAATGTACCGGGAACTCCTCAGAAGAATCTGATTTGTGGTGAGGGGAAAGAGATAAAAGCTCATTTAGGAACGACCTGAACATGCTGCGTAGGTAGCTGTTTATCAGTAAATATCTCCACTGAGATTAAGAAAAGCAGTAGCTTAATAAATTAGTACTTCTGGTATGGTTACTGTACTGGTAACTCCCCCAAAAGAATCTGGATTTTGGTGAGGGAAAGGAGAAATAAGCTCATTTAGGACCTGCACTTACGAAGGGGATAGGCAGCTGTATATCAGGGAGTAAACCTTCTGAGAATAAAAACAGCTGGAGCTTGTTAAGGTAATTACACAGGGGATAGGATAATGTACTGGGAAACTCCTCAGAAGAATCTGATTTGTGGT
>NW_025956392.1:0-42620 GCF_023159225.1 Perognathus longimembris pacificus | reverse complement strand
CGTGCAAGGGTCAGCAGGTATGGGGATATGGGCATCTCCTCCCTGCACAGGTGTCCGCACGGCTCTTGTCCCGCCCTCTTTCCTGTCCTCTCTGGCCACATCTCTGCCTGCTCCTTCTGCCACCGCGCAGCTGAGGATTATACAGGCTATAGGCAGGAGCTGGCAATGCGGGGGCCATTGGCTCACAGCCCTATTTTAAGGCTCCTGCAGGATGCTATGCTCAGACACCAGGGAAAGGGACATCTGATGCTTCCCTGCCTCGGCCAAGGCACCCTGGCACCCAGCAATGGTATGCGTAAGCGTCATCGTCACTGTCATGCCCATCGCCAACAGCAGTGGCTGCTTAGCATCCCCGGACTCATGTCTGGAGACCTCGGTGCAGCGGAGAGCACTAAAGGGCAGCCTTCGCCCAAGGATTGGTTTCCGGGAATTTGAAGCAAGCAAGAATACGTGCACACACTTTGAACTGCATCTGTCCAACCTCATGTCCGACACACTCATGCAGCCACACGTGAACAGGGAATGCCTCGCATGCAAGCCCACTATCCATCTCTGTCTTTCCCTCTCACTCGCCGCAGCCTCCACATGCTCACTCAAAACACACTGTGAAGGGAACTCCTGGATCCACACCCACATGCCTATTTACACGTATGCAGACTTCCGCTTAGGAAGCACAGCCATGTACAGTGTCAGGAACACACAAGCAATCATACAGGCAAGCACGGACACACACGCACATGCGACCACACCCAGGGACACAGTGGCTTGGAAGGTGCTAAGGGTTTTCGGGGAATGGGTCCTAATTGCTCAAGTCACGGCTGATCTTCTGGTGGTGGGCGTGGCTAGGGAGCACAGCCATGCGTACTGGCCAGCCAACTGGCACTTGTGTCGCCCCCTGCTGTCATCACCAGTCTCCCATTCCCTGTACCATGCAGCTTGAGCGACCTGGGTAGCAAACAACTCTTGGGGGAAAGCAATCAAGGGAGACATGTGAATGCAACAGGACCACGGGATTATGCCCAGGTAGTGCCCCAACCCGGGAAGGCATTCGGTACCCCTCTGATCTACACCCTGAAGCAAGGCACTGCGGGCGGAGAGCGGCGCGCGAGTGTGCCCCAGAGTGTGCCCCTTGGCTCTTCCTCCTTCTCGTGGGTGCACGAGTGGGAGGGTGCCTGTCCCAGGTCGAGCAACCTGGCCTTCCTAGCCAACACCCACCATCGGCGGCCGAGTTCCTGATGCTTGTAGCCTTCCCCCATACCTCCTTCTCCACTAACTCCCTGAGATTCTCTCTTCATGCCCTCCTTGTCCGTGCCTTGCTGCTGCTTCCACTCCTAGCACAAGCCATCCTGCCTCCGGACACCTTTCAACTCACGCATGCCGCTGGGCCTCTGCCTCTTGGCCTCTGCCTCTGCTTCCCAATGTCCCCCTCATCTTCTTGAGGTTCACAGGCTGCACAGCTCCCCACGCACCTCTTCACTTCCTCGGGGGAAACCAGAACTTCCTCTCCCTGGCCTATCCCTTCTTATCTTCTCCAAATCGCCCTCTGCTCTCACCCTCTGCACTCCTGGGCCCTCTCAGTCCTCTCGTGCACACCAATCCCCATTCCTGTAAGCTGTTGTCTCCCTGCTCTGTCCCCAAGCCTCTCTGCTTCTTTTGTCTGCACAGGAGGAGGTGTGTGTCTGAGGTTGGAGGGTAGAGGCCTTCCTTTTCGGCCTTCTGGCTCTGCTCCTGCATCTGACATCCGATTAGTCTGGAAACAGCCTCGGCTCCCTTGACCGTGCAAACCTGAGGTCCGTCCCTAGCTTTGCTAGGTAGCATCCCGCTGTGCTTCTGAGCTGGCAGGACTGCGCATGCGCGGCCCGCCGGGCAGCAAAGCCTCCGGGAGCTGTCCGGATGTTTTGGTTTTCCTTGCATTGCCCAGTGTGCTGAGGTGTGTTTGCATTTGCATTCCAAAAGGAACAGCCTTAGCGGGAGTGGGAGTGACGCCCCTTAGCGGTAGTCAGTAGGTGCGCAGAGGCCATCAGGCCGTGCTGTTGCCCCCCTGAATGTGCCTGAGTGCCAGCCGTGCTGGGAAGCCTGTGGGCGCTGGCCGCGTGATTTGGCGCTCTGTGACGTGGCCAGGTTCTAGGCGCCACCTGCTGATGTGTGCCATTGTTCAAGTGGAGTTGCCATAGCGAAAGGGACGCGAGGTCCCTTACAGGTTGGCTCTCAGTGCTCACCAGTTCTCACAGGCCAGCAGGGAAGCACAGCACCTCCAGAGCCTCAATTCGCGCCCCTGGAAATCCCGCTGGCACCGCCGGTGCCAAGGTCCTGGGCAAGTACACTTTTCACCTCCCCTCCTGATCCATCACACATGCTGGCAGAAAACGAGTTGGACAGCGCCCACACCCGCCTCTGCCCTAGCCAGTCCTCGAAGTGGCGGGTGTCTGGATCCGCCACCTGTCTCAGCATCAACGTCATCTCTCTAGATCACAGCAGAATGGACGTGCAAGGTCAGCAGGTATGGGGATATGGGCATCTCCTCCCTGCACAGGTGTCCGCACGGCTCTTGTCCGCCCTCTTTCCTGTCCTCTCTGGCCACATCTCTGCCTGCTCCTTCCTGCCACCGCGCAGCTGAGGATTATACAGGCTATAGGCAGGAGCTGGCAATGCGGGGGCCATTGGCTCACAGCCCTATTTTTAAGGCTCCTGCAGGATGCTATGCTCAGACACCAGGGAAAGGGACATCTGATGCTTCCCTGCCTCGGCCAAGGCACCCTGGCACCCAGCAATGGTATGCGTAAGCGTCATCGTCACTGTCATGCCCATCGCCAACAGCAGTGGCTGCTTAGCATCCCCGGACTCATGTCTGGAGACCTCGGTGCAGCGGAGAGCACTAAAGGGCAGCCTTCGCCCAAGGATTGGTTTCCGGAATTTGAAGCAAGCAAGAATACGTGCACACACTTTGAACTGCATCTGTCCAACCTCATGTCCGACACACTCATGCAGCCACACGTGAACAGGGAATGCCTCGCATGCAAGCCCACTATCCATCTCTGTCTTTCCCTCTCACTCGCCGCAGCCTCCACATGCTCACTCAAAACACACTGTGAAGGGAACTCCTGGATCCACACCCACATGCCTATTTACACGTATGCAGACTTCCGCTTAGGAAGCACAGCCATGTACAGTGTCAGGAACACACAAGCAATCATACAGGCAAGCACGGACACCACACGCACATGCGACCACACCCAGGACACAGTGGCTTGGAAGGTGCTAAGGGTTTTCGGGGAATGGGTCCTAATTGCTCAAGTCACGGCTGATCTTCTGGTGGTGGGCGTGGCTAGGGAGCACAGCCATGCGTACTGGCCAGCCAACTGGCACTTGTGTCGCCCCCTGCTGTCATCACCAGTCTCCCATTCCCTGTACCATGCAGCTTGAGCGACCTGGGTAGCAAACAACTCTTGGGGAAAGCAATCAAGGGAGACATGTGAATGCAACAGGACCACGGGATTATGCCCAGGTAGTGCCCCAACCCGGGAAGGCATTCGGTACCCCTCTGATCTACACCCTGAAGCAAGGCACTGCGGGCGGAGAGCGGCGCGCGAGTGTGCCCCAGAGTGTGCCCCTTGGCTCTTCCTCCTTCTCGTGGGTGCACGAGTGGGAGGGTGCCTGTCCCAGGTCGAGCAACCTGGCCTTCCTAGCCAACACCCACCATCGGCGGCCGAGTTCCTGATGCTTGTAGCCTTCACCCATACCTCCTTCTCCACTAACTCCCTGAGATTCTCTCTTCATGCCCTCCTTGTCCGTGCCTTGCTGCTGCTTCCACTCCTAGCACAAGCCATCCTGCCTCCGGACACCTTTCAACTCACGCATGCGCTGGGCCTCTGCCTCTTGGCCTCTGCCTCTGCTTCCCAATGTCCCCCTCATCTTCTTGAGGTTCACAGGCTGCACAGCTCCCCACGCACCTCTTCACTTCCTCGGGGGAAACCAGAACTTCCTCTCCCTGGCCTATCCCTTCTTATCTTCTCCAAATCGCCCTCTGCTCTCACCCTCTGCACTCTGGGCCCTCTCAGTCCTCTCGTGCACACCAATCCCCATTCCTGTAAGCTGTTGTCTCCCTGCTCTGTCCCCAAGCCTCTCTGCTTCTTTTGTCTGCACAGGAGGAGGTGTGTGTCTGAGGTTGGAGGGTAGAGGGCCTTCCTTTTCGGCCTTCTGGCTCCTGCTCCTGCATCTGACATCCGATTAGTCTGAAACAGCCTCGGCTCCCTTGACCGTGCAAACCTGAGGTCCGTCCCTAGCTTGCTAGGTAGCATCCCGCTGTGCTTCTGAGCTGGCAGGACTGCGCATGCGCGGCCCGCCGGGCAGCAAAGCCTCCGGGAGCTGTCCGGATGTTTTGGTTTTCCTTGCATTGCCCAGTGTGCTGAGGTGTGCTTGCATTTGCATTCCAAAAGGAACAGCCTTAGCGGGAGTGGGAGTGACGCCCCTTAGCGGTAGTCAGTAGGTGCGCAGAGGCCATCAGGCCGTGCTGTTGCCCCCCTGAATGTGCCTGAGTGCCAGCCGTGCTGGGAAGCCTGTGGGCGCTGGCCGCGTGATTTGGCGCTCTGTGACGTGGCCAGGTTCTAGGCGCCACCTGCTGATGTGTGCCATTGTTCCAAGTGGAGTTGCCATAGCGAAAGGGACGCGAGGTCCCTTACAGGTTGGCTCTCAGTGCTCACCAGTTCTCACAGGCCAGCAGGGAAGCACAGCACCTCCAGAGCCTCAATTCGGGCCCCTGGAAATCCCGCTGGCACCGCCGGTGCCAAGGTCCTGGGCAAGTACACTTTTCACCTCCCCTCCTGATCCATCACACATGCTGGCAGAAACGAGTTGGACAGCGCCCACACCGCCTCTGCCCTAGCCAGTCCTCGAAGTGGCGGGTGTCTGGATCCGCCACCTGTCTCAGCATCAACGTCATCTCTCTAGATCACAGCAGAATGGACGTGCAAGGTCAGCAGGTATGGGGATATGGGCATCTCCTCCCTGCACAGGTGTCCGCACGGCTCTTGTCCGCCCTCTTTCCTGTCCTCTCTGGCCACATCTCTGCCTGCTCCTTCCTGCCACCGCGCAGCTGAGGATTATACAGGCTATAGGCAGGAGCTGGCAATGCGGGGGCCATTGGCTCACAGCCCTATTTTTAAGGCTCCTGCAGGATGCTATGCTCAGACACCAGGGAAAGGGACATCTGATGCTTCCCTGCCTCGGCCAAGGCACCCTGGCACCCAGCAATGGTATGCGTAAGCGTCATCGTCACTGTCATGCCCATCGCCAACAGCAGTGGCTGCTTAGCATCCCCGGACTCATGTCTGGAGACCTCGGTGCAGCGGAGAGCACTAAAGGGCAGCCTTCGCCCAAGGATTGGTTTCCGGGAATTTGAAGCAAGCAAGAATACGTGCACACACTTTGAACTGCATCTGTCCAACCTCATGTCCGACACACTCATGCAGCCACACGTGAACAGGGAATGCCTCGCATGCAAGCCCACTATCCATCTCTGTCTTTCCCTCTCACTCGCCGCAGCCTCCACATGCTCACTCAAAACACACTGTGAAGGGAACTCCTGGATCCACACCCACATGCCTATTTACACGTATGCAGACTTCCGCTTAGAAGCACAGCCATGTACAGTGTCAGGAACACACAAGCAATCATACAGGCAAGCACGGACACACACGCACATGCGACCACACCCAGGACACAGTGGCTTGAAGGTGCTAAGGGTTTTCGGGGAATGGGTCCTAATTGCTCAAGTCACGGCTGATCTTCTGGTGGTGGGCGTGGCTAGGGAGCACAGCCATGCGTACTGGCCAGCCAACTGGCACTTGTGTCGCCCCCTGCTGTCATCACCAGTCTCCCATTCCCTGTACCATGCAGCTTGAGCGACCTGGGTAGCAAACAACTCTTGGGGGAAAGCAATCAAGGGAGACATGTGAATGCAACAGGACCACGGGATTATGCCCAGTAGTGCCCCAACCCGGGAAGGCATTCGGTACCCCTCTGATCTACACCCTGAAGCAAGGCACTGCGGGCGGAGAGCGGCGCGCGAGTGTGCCCCAGAGTGTGCCCCTTGGCTCTTCCTCCTTCTCGTGGGTGCACGAGTGGGAGGGTGCCTGTCCCAGGTCGAGCAACCTGGCCTTCCTAGCCAACACCCACCATCGGCGGCCGAGTTCCTGATGCTTGTAGCCTTCCCCCATACCTCCTTCTCCACTAACTCCCTGAGATTCTCTCTTCATGCCCTCCTTGTCCGTGCCTTGCTGCTGCTTCCACTCCTAGCACAAGCCATCCTGCCTCCGGACACCTTTCAACTCACGCATGCCGCTGGGCCTCTGCCTCTTGGCCTCTGCCTCTGCTTCCAATGTCCCCCTCATCTTCTTGAGGTTCACAGGCTGCACAGCTCCCCACGCACCTCTTCACTTCCTCGGGGGAAACCAGAACTTCCTCTCCCTGGCCCTATCCCTTCTTATCTTCTCCAAATCGCCCTCTGCTCTCACCCTCTGCACTCCTGGGCCCTCTCAGTCCTCTCGTGCACACCAATCCCCATTCCTGTAAGCTGTTGTCTCCCTGCTCTGTCCCCAAGCCTCTCTGCTTCTTTTGTCTGCACAGGAGGAGGTGTGTGTCTGAGGTTGGAGGGTAGAGCCTTCCTTTTCGGCCTTCTGGCTCCTGCTCCTGCATCTGACATCCGATTAGTCTGGAAACAGCCTCGGCTCCCTTGACCGTGCAAACCTGAGGTCCGTCCCTAGCTTGCTAGGTAGCATCCCGCTGTGCTTCTGAGCTGGCAGGACTGCGCATGCGCGGCCCGCCGGGCAGCAAAGCCTCCGGGAGCTGTCCGGATGTTTTGGTTTTCCTTGCATTGCCCAGTGTGCTGAGGTGTGCTTGCATTGCATTCCAAAAGGAACAGCCTTAGCGGGAGTGGGAGTGACGCCCCTTAGCGGTAGTCAGTAGGTGCGCAGAGGCCCATCCCCAGGCCGTGCTGTTGCCCCCCTGAATGTGCCTGAGTGCCAGCCGTGCTGGGAAGCCTGTGGGCGCTGGCCGCGTGATTTGGCGCTCTGTGACGTGGCCAGGTTCTAGGCGCCACCTGCTGATGTGTGCCATTGTTCCAAGTGGAGTTGCCATAGCGAAAGGGACGCGAGGTCCCTTACAGGTTGGCTCTCAGTGCTCACCAGTTCTCACAGGCCAGCAGGGAAGCACAGCACCTCCAGAGCCTCAATTCGCGCCCCTGGAAATCCCGCTGGCACCGCCGGTGCCAAGGTCCTGGGCAAGTACACTTTTCACCTCCCCTCCTGATCCATCACACATGCTGGCAGAAAACGAGTTGGACAGCGCCCACACCGCCTCTGCCCTAGCCAGTCCTCGAAGTGGCGGGTGTCTGGATCCGCCACCTGTCTCAGCATCAACGTCATCTCTCTAGATCACAGCAGAATGGACGTGCAAGGTCAGCAGGTATGGGGATATGGGCATCTCCTCCCTGCACAGGTGTCCGCACGGCTCTTGTCCGCCCTCTTTCCTGTCCTCTCTGGCCACATCTCTGCCTGCTCCTTCCTGCCACCGCGCAGCTGAGGATTATACAGGCTATAGGCAGGAGCTGGCAATGCGGGGGCCATTGGCTCACAGCCCTATTTTTAAGGCTCCTGCAGGATGCTATGCTCAGACACCAGGGAAAGGACATCTGATGCTTCCCTGCCTCGGCCAAGGCACCCTGGCACCCAGCAATGGTATGCGTAAGCGTCATCGTCACTGTCATGCCCATCGCCAACAGCAGTGGCTGCTTAGCATCCCCGGACTCATGTCTGGAGACCTCGGTGCAGCGGAGAGCACTAAAGGGCAGCCTTCGCCCAAGGATTGGTTTCCGGGAATTTGAAGCAAGCAAGAATACGTGCACACACTTTGAACTGCATCTGTCCAACCTCATGTCCGACACACTCATGCAGCCACACGTGAACAGGGAATGCCTCGCATGCAAGCCCACTATCCATCTCTGTCTTTCCCTCTCACTCGCCGCAGCCTCCACATGCTCACTCAAAACACACTGTGAAGGGAACTCCTGGATCCACACCCACATGCCTATTTACACGTATGCAGACTTCCGCTTAGGAAGCACAGCCATGTACAGTGTCAGGAACACACAAGCAATCATACAGGCAAGCACGGACACACACGCACATGCGACCACACCCAGGACACAGTGGCTTGGAAGGTGCTAAGGGTTTTCGGGGAATGGGTCCTAATTGCTCAAGTCACGGCTGATCTTCTGGTGGTGGGCGTGGCTAGGGAGCACAGCCATGCGTACTGGCCAGCCAACTGGCACTTGTGTCGCCCCCTGCTGTCATCACCAGTCTCCCATTCCCTGTACCATGCAGCTTGAGCGACCTGGGTAGCAAACAACTCTTGGGGGAAAGCAATCAAGGGAGACATGTGAATGCAACAGGACCACGGGATTATGCCCAGGTAGTGCCCCCAACCCGGGAAGGCATTCGGTACCCCTCTGATCTACACCCTGAAGCAAGGCACTGCGGGCGGAGAGCGGCGCGCGAGTGTGCCCCAGAGTGTGCCCCTTGGCTCTTCCTCCTTCTCGTGGGTGCACGAGTGGGAGGGTGCCTGTCCCAGGTCGAGCAACCTGGCCTTCCTAGCCAACACCCACCATCGGCGGCCGAGTTCCTGATGCTTGTAGCCTTCCCCCATACCTCCTTCTCCACTAACTCCCTGAGATTCTCTCTTCATGCCCTCCTTGTCCGTGCCTTGCTGCTGCTTCCACTCCTAGCACAAGCCATCCTGCCTCCGGACACCTTTCAACTCACGCATGCCGCTGGGCCTCTGCCTCTTGGCCTCTGCCTCTGCTTCCCAATGTCCCCCTCATCTTCTTGAGGTTCACAGGCTGCACAGCTCCCCACGCACCTCTTCACTTCCTCGGGGAAACCAGAACTTCCTCTCCCTGGCCTATCCCTTCTTATCTTCTCCAAATCGCCCTCTGCTCTCACCCTCTGCACTCCTGGGCCCTCTCAGTCCTCTCGTGCACACCAATCCCCATTCCTGTAAGCTGTTGTCTCCCTGCTCTGTCCCCAAGCCTCTCTGCTTCTTTTGTCTGCACAGGAGGAGGTGTGTGTCTGAGGTTGGAGGGTAGAGGCCTTCCTTTTCGGCCTTCTGGCTCCTGCTCCTGCATCTGACATCCGATTAGTCTGGAAACAGCCTCGGCTCCCTTGACCGTGCAAACCTGAGGTCCGTCCCTAGCTTGCTAGGTAGCATCCCGCTGTGCTTCTGAGCTGGCAGGACTGCGCATGCGCGGCCCGCCGGGCAGCAAAGCCTCCGGGAGCTGTCCGGATGTTTTGGTTTTCCTTGCATTGCCCAGTGTGCTGAGGTGTGTTTGCATTTGCATTCAAAAGGAACAGCCTTAGCGGGAGTGGGAGTGACGCCCCTTAGCGGTA
Organism: Perognathus longimembris pacificus; assembly: GCF_023159225.1. NCBI lineage: Eukaryota > Metazoa > Chordata > Mammalia > Rodentia > Heteromyidae > Perognathus > Perognathus longimembris. Next base: position 33,180 of record NW_025956392.1, on the reverse strand, counting down.
GTCAGTAGGTGCGCAGAGGCCATCAGGCCGTGCTGTTGCCCCCCTGAATGTGCCTGAGTGCCAGCCGTGCTGGGAAGCCTGTGGGCGCTGGCCGCGTGATTTGGCGCTCTGTGACGTGGCCAGGTTCTAGGCGCCACCTGCTGATGTGTGCCATTGTTCCAAGTGGAGTTGCCATAGCGAAAGGGACGCGAGGTCCCTTACAGGTTGGCTCTCAGTGCTCACCAGTTCTCACAGGCCAGCAGGGAAGCACAGCACCTCCAGAGCCTCAATTCGCGCCCCTGGAAATCCCGCTGGCACCGCCGGTGCCAAGGTCCTGGGCAAGTACACTTTTCACCTCCCCTCCTGATCCATCACACATGCTGGCAGAAAACGAGTTGGACAGCGCCCACACCGCCTCTGCCCTAGCCAGTCCTCGAAGTGGCGGGTGTCTGGATCCGCCACCTGTCTCAGCATCAACGTCATCTCTCTAGATCACAGCAGAATGGACGTGCAAGGTCAGCAGGTATGGGGATATGGGCATCTCCTCCCTGCACAGGTGTCCGCACGGCTCTTGTCCGCCCTCTTTCCTGTCCTCTCTGGCCACATCTCTGCCTGCTCCTTCCTGCCACCGCGCAGCTGAGGATTATACAGGCTATAGGCAGGAGCTGGCAATGCGGGGGCCATTGGCTCACAGCCCTATTTTTAAGGCTCCTGCAGGATGCTATGCTCAGACACCAGGGAAAGGGACATCTGATGCTTCCCTGCCTCGGCCAAGGCACCCTGGCACCCAGCAATGGTATGCGTAAGCGTCATCGTCACTGTCATGCCCATCGCCAACAGCAGTGGCTGCTTAGCATCCCCGGACTCATGTCTTTAGACCTCGGTGCAGCGGAGAGCACTAAAGGGCAGCCTTCGCCCAAGGATTGGTTTCCGGGAATTTGAAGCAAGCAAGAATACGTGCACACACTTTGAACTGCATCTGTCCAACCTCATGTCCGACACACTCATGCAGCCACACGTGAACAGGGAATGCCTCGCATGCAAGCCCACTATCCATCTCTGTCTTTCCCTCTCACTCGCCGCAGCCTCCACATGCTCACTCAAAACACACTGTGAAGGGAACTCCTGGATCCACACCCACATGCCTATTTACACGTATGCAGACTTCCGCTTAGGAAGCACAGCCATGTACAGTGTCAGGAACACACAAGCAATCATACAGGCAAGCACGGACACACACGCACATGCGACCACACCCAGGACACAGTGGCTTGGAAGGTGCTAAGGGTTTTCGGGGAATGGGTCCTAATTGCTCAAGTCACGGCTGATCTTCTGGTGGTGGGCGTGGCTAGGGAGCACAGCCATGCGTACTGGCCAGCCAACTGGCACTTGTGTCGCCCCCTGCTGTCATCACCAGTCTCCCATTCCCTGTACCATGCAGCTTGAGCGACCTGGGTAGCAAACAACTCTTGGGGGAAAGCAATCAAGGGAGACATGTGAATGCAACAGGACCACGGGATTATGCCCAGGTAGTGCCCCAACCGGGAAGGCATTCGGTACCCCTCTGATCTACACCCTGAAGCAAGGCACTGCGGGCGGAGAGCGGCGCGCGAGTGTGCCCCAGAGTGTGCCCCTTGGCTCTTCCTCCTTCTCGTGGGTGCACGAGTGGGAGGGTGCCTGTCCCAGGTCGAGCAACCTGGCCTTCCTAGCCAACACCCACCATCGGCGGCCGAGTTCCTGATGCTTGTAGCCTTCACCCATACCTCCTTCTCCACTAACTCCCTGAGATTCTCTCTTCATGCCCTCCTTGTCCGTGCCTTGCTGCTGCTTCCACTCCTAGCACAAGCCATCCTGCCTCCGGACACCTTTCAACTCACGCATGCCGCTGGGCCTCTGCCTCTTGGCCTCTGCCTCTGCTTCCCAATGTCCCCCTCATCTTCTTGAGGTTCACAGGCTGCACAGCTCCCCACGCACCTCTTCACTTCCTCGGGGGAAACCAGAACTTCCTCTCCCTGGCCTATCCCTTCTTATCTTCTCCAAATCGCCCTCTGCTCTCACCCTCTGCACTCCTGGGCCCTCTCAGTCCTCTCGTGCACACCAATCCCCATTCCTGTAAGCTGTTGTCTCCCTGCTCTGTCCCCAAGCCTCTCTGCTTCTTTTGTCTGCACAGGAGGAGGTGTGTGTCTGAGGTTGGAGGGTAGAGGCCTTCCTTTTCGGCCTTCTGGCTCCTGCTCCTGCATCTGACATCCGATTAGTCTGGAAACAGCCTCGGCTCCCTTGACCGTGCAAACCTGAGGTCCGTCCCTAGCTTGCTAGGTAGCATCCCGCTGTGCTTCTGAGCTGGCAGGACTGCGCATGCGCGGCCCCGCCGGGCAGCAAAGCCTCCGGGAGCTGTCCGGATGTTTTGGTTTTCCTTGCATTGCCCAGTGTGCTGAGGTGTGCTTGCATTTGCATTCCAAAAGGAACAGCCTTAGCGGGAGTGGGAGTGACGCCCCTTAGCGGTAGTCAGTAGGTGCGCAGAGGCCATCAGGCCGTGCTGTTGCCCCCCTGAATGTGCCTGAGTGCCAGCCGTGCTGGGAAGCCTGTGGGCGCTGGCCGCGTGATTTGGCGCTCTGTGACGTGGCCAGGTTCTAGGCGCCACCTGCTGATGTGTGCCATTGTTCCAAGTGGAGTTGCCATAGCGAAAGGGACGCGAGGTCCCTTACAGGTTGGCTCTCAGTGCTCACCAGTTCTCACAGGCCAGCAGGGAAGCACAGCACCTCCAGAGCCTCAATTCGGGCCCCTGGAAATCCCGCTGGCACCGCCGGTGCCAAGGTCCTGGGCAAGTACACTTTTCACCTCCCCTCCTGATCCATCACACATGCTGGCAGAAAACGAGTTGGACAGCGCCCACTCCGCCTCTGCCCTAGCCAGTCCTCGAAGTGGCGGGTGTCTGGATCCGCCACCTGTCTCAGCATCAACGTCATCTCTCTAGATCACAGCAGAATGGACGTGCAAGGTCAGCAGGTATGGGGATATGGGCATCTCCTCCCTGCACAGGTGTCCGCACGGCTCTTGTCCGCCCTCTTTCCTGTCCTCTCTGGCCACATCTCTGCCTGCTCCTTCCTGCCACCGCGCAGCTGAGGATTATACAGGCTATAGGCAGGAGCTGGCAATGCGGGGGCCATTGGCTCACAGCCCTATTTTTAAGGCTCCTGCAGGATGCTATGCTCAGACACCAGGGAAAGGGACATCTGATGCTTCCCTGCCTCGGCCAAGGCACCCTGGCACCCAGCAATGGTATGCGTAAGCGTCATCGTCACTGTCATGCCCATCGCCAACAGCAGTGGCTGCTTAGCATCCCCGGACTCATGTCTGGAGACCTCGGTGCAGCGGAGAGCACTAAAGGGCAGCCTTCGCCCAAGGATTGGTTTCCGGGAATTTGAAGCAAGCAAGAATACGTGCACACACTTTGAACTGCATCTGTCCAACCTCATGTCCGACACACTCATGCAGCCACACGTGAACAGGGAATGCCTCGCATGCAAGCCCACTATCCATCTCTGTCTTTCCCTCTCACTCGCCGCAGCCTCCACATGCTCACTCAAAACACACTGTGAAGGGAACTCCTGGATCCACACCCACATGCCTATTTACACGTATGCAGACTTCCGCTTAGGAAGCACAGCCATGTACAGTGTCAGGAACACACAAGCAATCATACAGCAGCAAGCACGGACACACACGCACATGCGACCACACCCAGGACACAGTGGCTTGGAAGGTGCTAAGGGTTTTCGGGGAATGGGTCCTAATTGCTCAAGTCACGGCTGATCTTCTGGTGGTGGGCGTGGCTAGGGAGCACAGCCATGCGTACTGGCCAGCCAACTGGCACTTGTGTCGCCCCCTGCTGTCATCACCAGTCTCCCATTCCCTGTACCATGCAGCTTGAGCGACCTGGGTAGCAAACAACTCTTGGGGGAAAGCAATCAAGGGAGACATGTGAATGCAACAGGACCACGGGATTATGCCCAGGTTAGTGCCCCAACCCGGGAAGGCATTCGGTACCCCTCTGATCTACACCCCTGAAGCAAGCGCACTGCGGGCGGAGAGCGGCGGCGCGAGTGTGCCCCAGAGTGTGCCCCCTTGGCTCTTCCTCCTTCTCGTGGGTTGCACGAGTGGGAGGGTGCCTGTCCCAGGTCGAGCAACCTGGCCTTCCTAGCCAACACCCACCATCGGCGGCCGAGTTCCTGATGCTTGTAGCCTTCACCCATACCTCCTTCTCCACTAACTCCCTGAGATTCTCTCTTCATGCCCTCCTTGTCCGTGCCTTGCTGCTGCTTCCACTCCTAGCACAAGCCATCCTGCCTCCGGACACCTTTCAACTCACGCATGCCGCTGGGCCTCTGCCTCTTGGCCTCTGCCTCTGCTTCCCAATGTCCCCTCATCTTCCTTGAGGTTCACAGGCTGCACAGCTCCCACGCACATCTTCACTTCCTCGGGGGAAACCAGAACTTCCTCTCCTGGCCTATCCCTTCTTATCTTCTCCAAATCGCCCTCTGCTCTCACCCTCTGCACTCCTGGGGCCCCTCTCAGTCCTCTCGTGCACACCAATCCCCATTCCTGTAAGCTGTTTGTCTCCCTGCTCTGTCCCCAAGCCTCTCTGCTTCTTTTGTCTGCACAGGAGGAGGTGTGTGTCTGAGGTTGGAGGGTAGAGGCCTTCCTTTTCGGCCTTCTGGCTCCTGCTCCTGCATCGACATCCGATTAGTCTGGAAACAGCCTCGGCTCCCTTGACCGTGCAACCTGAGGTCCGTCCCTAGCTTGCTAGGTAGCATCCCGCTGTGCTTCTGAGCTGGCAGGGACTGCGCGATGCGCGGCCCGCCGGGCAGCAAAGCCTCCGGGAGCTGTCCGGGATGTTTTGGTTTTCCTTGCATTGCCCAGTGTGCTGAGGTGTGTTTGCATTTGCATTCCAAAAGGAACAGCCTTAGCGGGAGTGGGAGTGACGCCCCTTAGCGGTAGTCAGGTAGGTGCGCAGAGGCCATCAGGCCGTGCTGTTGCCCCCCTGAATGTGCCTGAGTGCAAGCCGTGCTGGGAAGCCTGTGGGCGCTGGCCGCGTGATTTGGCGCTCTGTGACTGTGGCCAGGTTCTAGGCGCCACCTGCTGATGTGTGCCATTGTTCCAAGTGGAGTTGCCATAGCGAAAGGGACGGAGGTCCCTTACAGGTTGGCTCTCAGTGCTCACCAGTTCTCACAGGCAGCAGGGAAGACAGCACCTCCAGAGCCTCAATTCGCGCCCTGGAAATCCCGCTGGCACCGCCGGTGCCAAGGTCCTGGGCAAGTACACTTTTCACCTCCCCTCCTGATCCATCACACATGCTGGCAGAAAAACGAGTTGGACAGCGCCCACACCGCCTCTGCCCCTAGCCAGTCCTCGAAGTGGCGGGTGTCTGGATCCGCCACCTGTCTCAGCATCAACGTCATCTCTCTAGATCACAGCAGAATGGACGTGCAAGGTCAGCAGGTATGGGGATATGGGCATCTCCTCCCTGCACAGGTGTCCGCACGGCTCTTGTCCGCCCTCTTTCCTGTCCTCTCTGGCCACATCTCTGCCTGCTCCTTCCTGCCACCGCGCAGCTGAGGATTATACAGGCTATAGGCAGGAGCTGGCAATGCGGGGGCCATTGGCTCACAGCCCTATTTTTAAGGCTCCTGCAGGATGCTATGCTCAGACACAGGGAAAGGGACATCTGATGCTTCCCTGCCTCGGCCAAGGCACCTGGCACCCCAGCAATGGTATGCGTAAGCGTCATCGTCACTGTCATGCCCATCGCCAACAGCAGTGCTGCTTAGCATCCCCTGACTCATGTCTGGAGACCTCGGTGCAGGCGGAGAGCACTAAAGGGCAGCCTTCGCCCAAGGATTGGTTTCCGGGAATTTGAAGCAAGCAAGAATACGTGCACACACTTTGAACTGCATCTGTCCAACCTCATGTCCGACACACTCATGCAGCCACACGTGAACAGGGAATGCCTCGCATGCAAGCCCACTATCCATCTCTGTCTTTCCCTCTCACTCGCCGCAGCCTCCACATGCTCACTCAAAACACACTGTGAAGGGAACTCCTGGATCCACACCCACATGCCTATTTACACGTATGCAGACTTCCGCTTAGGAAGCACAGCCATGTACAGTGTCAGGAACACACAAGCAATCATACAGGCAAGCACGGACACACCGCACATGCGACCACACCCAGGACACAGTGGCTTGGAAGGTGCTAAGGGTTTTCGGGGAATGGGTCCTAATTGCTCAAGTCACGGATGATCTTCTGGTGGTGGGCGTGGCTAGGGAGCACAGCCATGCGTACTGGCCAGCCAACTGGCACTTGTGTCGCCCCCTGCTGTCATCACCAGTCTCCCATTCCCTGTACCATGCAGCTTGAGCGACCCTGGGTAGCAAACAACTCTTGGGGGGAAAGCAATCAAGGGAGACATGTGAATGCAACAGGACCACGGGATATGCCCAGGTAGTGCCCCACCCGGGAAGGCATTCGGTACCCCTCTGATCTACACCCTGAAGCAAGGCACTGCGGGCGGAGAGCGGCGCGCGAGTGTGCCCCAGAGTGTGCCCCTTGGCTCTTCCTCCTTCTCGTGGGTGCACGAGTGGGAGGGTGCCTGTCCAGGTCGAGCAACCTGGCCTTCCTAGCCAACACCCACCATCGGCGGCCGAGTTCCTGATGCCTTGTAGCCTTCACCCATACCTCCTTCTCCACTAACTCCCTGAGATTCTCTCTCTCATGCCTCCTTGTCCGTGCCTTGCTGGCTGCTTCCACTCCTAGCACAAGCCATCCTGCCTCCGGACACCTTTCAACTCACGCATGCCGCTGGGCCTCTGCCTCTTGCCTCTGCCTCTGCTTCCCAATGTCCCCTCATCTTCTTGAGGTTCACAGGCCTGCACAGCTCCCCACGCACCTCTTCACTTCCTCGGGGGGAAACCAGAACTTCCTCTCCCTGGCCCTATCCCTTCTTATCTTCTCCAAATCGCCCTCTGCTCTCACCCTCTGCACTCCTGGGCCCTCTCAGTCCTCTCGTGCACACCAATCCCCATTCCTGTAAGCTGTTGTCTCCCTGCTCTGTCCCAAGCCTCTCTGCTTCTTTTGTCTGCACAGGAGGAGGTGTGTGTCTGAGGTTGGAGGGTAGAGGCCTTCCTTTTCGGCCTTCTGGCTCCTGCTCCTGCATCTGACATCCGATTAGTCTGGAAACAGCCTCGGCTCCCTTGACCGTGCAAACCTGAGGTCCGTCCCTAGCTTGCTAGGTAGCATCCCGCTGTGCTTCTGAGCTGGCAGGACTGCGCATGCGCGGCCCGCCGGGCAGCAAAGCCCGGGAGCTGTCCGGATGTTTTGGTTTTCCTTGCATTGCCAGTGTGCTGAGGTGTGTTTGCATTTGCATTCCAAAAGGAACAGCCTTAGCGGGAGTGGGAGTGACGCCCCTTAGCGGTAGTCAGTAGGTGCGCAGAGCCATCAGGCCGTGCTGTTGCCCCCCTGAATGTGCCTGAGTGCCAGCCGTGCTGGGGAAGCCTGTGGGCGCTGGCCGCGTGATTTGGCGCTCTGTGACGTGGCAAGGTTCTAGGCGCCACCTGCTGATGTGTGCCATTGTTCCAAGTGGAGTTGCCCATAGCGAAAGGGACGCGAGGTCCCTTACAGGTTGGCTCTCAGTGCTCACCAGTTCTCACAGGCCAGCAGGGAAGCACAGCACCTCCAGAGCCTCAATTCGCGCCCCTGGAAATCCCGCTGGCACCGCCGGTGCCAAGGTCCTGGGCAAGTACACTTTTCACCTCCCCTCCTGATCCATCACACATGCTGGCAGAAAACGAGTTGGACAGCGCCCACACCGCCTCTGCCCTAGCCAGTCCTCGAAGTGGCGGGTGTCTGGATCCGCCACCTGTCTCAGCATCAACGTCATCTCTCTAGATCACAGCAGAATGGACGTGCAAGGTCAGCAGGTATGGGGATATGGGCATCTCCTCCCTGCACAGGTGTCCGCACGGCTCTTGTCCGCCCTCTTTCCTGTCCTCTCTGGCCACATCTCTGCCTGCTCCTTCCTGCCACCGCGCAGCTGAGGATTATACAGGCTATAGGCAGGAGCTGGCAATGCGGGGGGCCATTGGCTCACAGCCCTATTTTTAAGGCTCCTGCAGGATGCTATGCTCAGACACCAGGGAAAGGGACATCTGATGCTTCCCTGCCTCGGCCAAGGCACCCTGGCACCCAGCAATGGTATGCGTAAGCGTCATCGTCACTGTCATGCCATCGCCAACAGCAGTGGCTGCTTAGCATCCCCGGACTCATGTCTGGAGACCTCGGTGCAGCGGAGAGCACTAAAGGGCAGCCTTCGCCCAAGGATTGGTTTCGGGAATTTGAAGCAAGCAAGAATACGTGCACACACTTTGAACTGCATCTGTCCAACCTCATGTCCGACACACTCATGCAGCCACACGTGAACAGGGAATGCCTCGCATGCAAGCCCACTATCCATCTCTGTCTTTCCCTCTCACTCGCCGCAGCCTCCACATGCTCACTCAAAACACACTGTGAAGGGAACTCTGGATCCAACACCCACATGCCTATTTACACGTATGCAGACTTCCGCTTAGGAAGCACAGCCATGTACAGTGTCAGGAACACACAAGCAATCATACAGGCAAGCACGGACACACACGGCACATGCGACCACACCCAGGACACAGTGGCTTGGAAGGTGCTAAGGGTTTTCGGGGAATGGGTCCTAATTGCTCAAGTCACGGCTGATCTTCTGGTGGTGGGCGTGGCTAGGAGCACAGCCATGCGTACTGGCCAGCCAACTGGCACTTGTGTCGCCCCCTGCTGTCATCACCAGTCTCCATTCCCTGTACCATGCAGCTTGAGCGACCTGGGTAGCAAACAACTCTTGGGGAAAGCAATCAAGGGAGACATGGAATGCAACAGGACCACGGATTATGCCCAGGTAGTGCCCCAACCCGGGAAGGCATTCGGTACCCCTCTGATCTACACCCTGAAGCAAGGCACTGCGGGCGGAGAGCGGCGCGCGAGTGTGCCCCAGAGTGTGCCCCTTGGCTCTTCCTCCTTCTCGTGGGTGCACGAGTGGGAGGGTGCCTGTCCCAGGTCGAGCAACCTGGCCTTCCTAGCCAACACCCACCATCGGCGGCCGAGTTCTGATGCTTGTAGCCTTCACCCATACCTCCTTCTCCACTAACTCCCTGAGATTCTCTCTTCATGCCCTCCTTGTCCGTGCCTTGCTGCTGCTTCCACTCCTAGCACAAGCCATCCTGCCTCCGGACACCTTTCAACTCACGCATGCCGCTGGGCCTCTGCCTCTTGGCCTCTGCCTCTGCTTCCCAATGTCCCCCTCATCTTCTTGAGGTTCACAGGCTGCACAGCTCCCCACGCACCTCTTCACTTCCTCGGGGGAAACCAGAACTTCCTCTCCCTGGCCTATCCCTTCTTATCTTCTCCAAATCGCCCTCTGCTCTCACCCTCTGCACTCCTGGGCCCTCTCAGTCCTCTCGTGCACACCAATCCCATTCCTGTAAGCTGTTGTCTCCCTGCTCTGTCCCCAAGCCTCTCTGCTTCTTTTGTCTGCACAGGAGGAGGTGTGTGTCTGAGGTTGGAGGTAGAGGCCTTCCTTTTCGGCCTTCTGGCTCCTGCTCCTGCATCTGACATCCGATTAGTCTGGAAACAGCCTCGGCTCCCTTGACCGTGCAAACCTGAGGTCCGTCCCTAGCTTGCTAGGTAGCATCCCGCTGTGCTTCTGAGCTGGCAGGACTGCGCATGCGCGGCCCGCGGCAGCAAAGCCTCCGGGAGCTGTCCGGATGTTTTGGTTTTCCTTGCATTGCCCAGTGTGCTGAGGTGTGTTTGCATTTGCATTCCAAAAGAACAGCCTTAGCGGGAGTGGGGAGTGACGCCCCTTAGCGGTAGTCAGTAGGTGCGCAGAGGCCATCAGGCCGTGCTGTTGCCCCCCCTAATGTGCCTGAGTGCCAGCCGTGCTGGGAAGCCTGTGGGCCGCTGGCCGCGTGATTTGGCGCTCTGTGACGTGGCCAGGTTCTAGGCGCCACCTGCTGATGTGTGCCATTTGTTCCAAGTGGAGTTGCCATAGCGAAAGGGACGCGAGTCCCTTACAGGTTGGCTCTCAGTGCTCACCAGTTCTCACAGGCCAGCAGGGAAGCACAGCACCTCCAGAGCCTCAATTCGCGCCCCTGGAAATCCCGCTGGCACCGCCGGTGCCAAGGTCCTGGGCAAGTACACTTTTCACCTCCCCTCCTGATCCATCACACATGCTGGCAGAAAACGAGTTGGACAGCGCCCACACCGCCTCTGCCCTAGCCAGTCCTCGAAGTGGCGGGTGTCTGGATCCGCCACCTGTCTCAGCATCAACGTCATCTCTCTAGATCACAGCAGAATGGACGTGCAAGGTCAGCAGGTATGGGGATATGGGCATCTCCTCCCTGCACAGGTGTCCGCACGGCTCTTGTCCCGCCCTCTTTCCTGTCCTCTCTGGCCACATCTCTGCCTGCTCCTTCCTGCCACCGCGCAGCTGAGGATTATACAGGCTATAGGCAGGAGCTGGCAATGCGGGGGCCATTGGCTCACAGCCCTATTTTTAAGGCTCCTGCAGGATGCTATGCTCAGACACCAGGGAAAGGGGACATCTGATGCTTCCCTGCCTCGGCCAAGGCACCCTGGCACCCAGCAATGGTATGCGTAAGCGTCATCGTCACTGTCATGCCCATCGCCAACAGCAGTGGCTGCTTAGCATCCCCGGACTCATGTCTGGAGACCTCGGTGCAGCGGAGAGCACTAAAGGGGCAGCCTTCGCCCAAGGATTGGTTTCCGGGAATTTGAAGCAAGCAAGAATACGTGCACACACTTTGAACTGCATCTGTCCAACCTCATGTCCGACACACTCATGCAGCCACACGTGAACAGGGAATGCCTCGCATGCAAGCCCACTATCCTTCTCTGTCTTTCCCTCTCACTCGCCGCAGCCTCCACATGCTCACTCAAAACACACTGTGAAGGAAACTCCTGGATCCACACCCACATGCCTATTTACACGTATGCAGACTTCCGCTTAGGAAGCACAGCCATGTACAGTGTCAGGAACACACAAGCAATCATACAGGCAAGCACGGACACACACGCACATGCGACCACACCCAGGACACAGTGGCTTGGAAGGTGCTAAGGGTTTTCGGGGAATGGGTCCTAATTGCTCAAGTCACGGCTGATCTTCTGGTGGTGGGCGTGCGTAGGGAGCACAGCCATGCGTACTGGCCAGCCAACTGGCACTTGTGTCGCCCCCTGCTGTCATCACCAGTCTCCCATTCCCTGTACCATGCAGCTTGAGCGACCTGGGTAGCAAACAACTCTTGGGGGAAAGCAATCAAGGGAGACATGTGAATGCAACAGGACCACGGGATTATGCCCAGGTAGTGCCCCAACCCGGGAAGGCATTCGGTACCCCTCTGATCTACACCCTGAAGCAAGGCACTGGCGGCGAGAGCGGCGCGCGAGGTGTGCCCCAGAGTGTGCCCCTTGGCTCTTCCTCCTTCTCGTGGGTGCACGAGTGGGAGGGTGCCTGTCCCAGGTCGAGCAACCTGGCCTTCCTAGCCAACACCCATCATCGGCGGGCCGAGTTCCTGATGCTTGTAGCCTTCACCCATACCTCCTTCTCCACTAACTCCTGAGATTCTCTCTTCATGCCCTCCTTGTCCCGTGCCTTGCTGCTGCTTCCACTCCTAGCACAAGCCATCCTGCCTCGGACACCTTTCAACTCACGCATGCCGCTGGCCTCTGCCTCTTGGCCTCTGCCTCTGCTTCCCAATGTCCCCCTCATCTTCTTGAGGTTCACAGGCTGCACAGCTCCCCACGCACCTCTTCACTTCCTCGGGGGAAACAGAACTTCCTCTCCTGGCCTATCCCTTCTTATCTTCTCCAAATCGCCCTCTGCTCTCACCCTCTGCACTCCTGGGCCTCTCAGTCCTCTCGTGCACACCAATCCCCATTCCTGTAAGCTGTTGTCTCCCTGCTCTGTCCCCAAGCCTCTCTGCTTCTTTTGTCTGCACAGGAGGAGGTGTGTGTCTGAGGTTGGAGGGTAGAGGCCTTCCCTTTTCGGCCTTCTGGCTCCTGCTCCTGCATCTGACATCCGATTAGTCTGAAACAGCCTCGGCTCCCTTGACCGTGCAAACCTGAGGTCCCGTCCCTAGCTTGCTAGGTAGCATCCCGCTGTGCTTCTGAGCTGGCAGGACTGCGCATGCGCGGCCCGCCGGGCAGCAAAGCCTCCGGGAGCTGTCCGGATGTTTTGGTTTTCCTTGCATTGCCCAGTGTGCTGAGGTGTGTTTGCATTTGCATTCCAAAAGAACAGCCTTAGCGGGAGTGGGAGTGACGCCCCTTAGCGGTAGTCAGTAGGTGCGCAGAGGGCCATCAGGCCGTGCTGTTGCCCCCCTGAATGTGCCTGAGTGCCAGCCGTGCTGGGAAGCCTGTGGGCGCTGGCCGCGTGATTTGGCGCTCTGTGACGTGGCCAGGTTCTAGGCGCCACCTGCTGATGTGTGCCATTGTTCCAAGTGGAGTTGCCATAGCGAAAGGGACGCGAGGTCCCTTACAGGTTGGCTCTCAGTGCTCACCAGTTCTCACAGGCCAGCAGGGAAGCACAGCACCTCCAGAGCCTCAATTCGCGCCCCAGGGAAATCCGCTGGCACCGCCGGTGCCAAGGTCCTGGCAAGTACACTTTTCACCTCCCCTCCTGATCCATCACACATGCTGGCAGAAAACGAGTTGGACAGCGCCCACACCGCCTCTGCCCTAGCCAGTCCTCGAAGTGGCGGGTGTCTGGATCCGCCACCTGTCTCCAGCATCAACGTCATCTCTCTAGATCACAGCAGAATGGACGTGCAAGGTCAGCAGGTATGGGGATATGGGCATCTCCTCCCTGCACAGGTGTCCGCACGGCTCTTGTCCGCCCTCTTTCCTGTCCTCTCTGGCCACATCTCTGCCTGCTCCTTCCTGCCACCGCGCAGCTGAGGATTATACAGGCTATAGGCAGGAGCTGGCAATGCGGGGGCCATTGGCTCACAGCCCTATTTTTAAGGCTCCTGCAGGATGCTATGCTCAGACACCAGGGAAAGGGACATCTGATGCTTCCCTGCCTCGGCCAAGGCACCCTGGCACCCAGCATGGTATGCGTAAGCGTCATCGTCACTGTCATGCCCATCGCCAACAGCAGTGGCTGCTTAGCATCCCCGGACTCATGTCTGGAGACCTCGGTGCAGCGGAGAGCACTAAAGGGCAGCCTTCGCCCAAGGATTGGTTTCGGCGAATTTGAAGCAAGCAAGAATACGTGCACACACTTTGAACTGCATCTGTCCAACCTCATGTCCGACACACTCATGCAGCCACACGTGAACAGGGAATGCCTCGCATGCAAGCCCACTATCCATCTCTGTCTTTCCCTCTCACTCGCCGCAGCCTCCACATGCTCACTCAAAACACACTGTGAAGGGAACTCCTGGATCCACACCCACATGCCTATTTACACGTATGCAGACTTCCGCTTAGGAAGCACAGCCATGTACAGTGTCAGGAACACACAAGCAATCATACAGGCAAGCACGGACACACACGCACATGCGACACACCCAGGACACAGTGGCTTGGAAGGTGCTAAGGGTTTTTCGGGGAATGGGTCCTAATTGCTCAAGTCACGGCTGATCTTCTGGTGGTGGGCGTGGCTAGGGAGCACAGCCATGCGTACTGGCCAGCCAACTGGCACTTGTGTCGCCCCCTGCTGTCATCACAGTCCTCCCATTCCCTGTACCATGCAGCTTGAGCGACCTGGGTAGCAAACACTCTTGGGGGAAAGCAATCAAGGGAGACATGTGAATGCAACAGGACCACGGGATTATGCCCAGGTAGTGCCCCAACCCGGGAAGGCATTCGGGTACCCCTCTGATCTACACCCTGAAGCAAGGCACTGCGGGCGGGAGAGCCGGCGCGAGTGTGCCCCAGAGTGTGCCCCTTGGCTCTTCCTCCTTCTCGTGGGTGCACGAGTGGGAGGGTGCCTGTCCCAGGTCGAGCAACCTGGCCTTCCTAGCCAACACCACCATCGGCGCCGAGTTCCTGATGCTTGTAGCCTTCACCCATACCTCTTCTCCACTAACTCCCTGAGATTCTCTCTTCATGCCCTCCTTGTCCGTGCCTTGCTGCTGCTTCCACTCCTAGCACAAGCCATCCTGCCTCCGGGACACCTTTCAACTCACGCATGCCGCTGGGCCTCTGCCTCTTGCCTCTGCCTCTGCTTCCCAATGTCCCCCTCATCTTCTTGAGGTTCACAGGCTGCACAGCTCCCCACGCACCTCTTCACTTCCTCGGGGGAAACCAGAACTTCCTCTCCCTGGCCTATCCCTTCTTATCTTCTCCAAATCGCCCTCTGCTCTCACCCTCTGCACTCCTGGGCCCTCTCAGTCCTCTCGTGCACACCAATCCCCATTCCTGTAAGCTGTTGTCTCCCTGCTCTGTCCCCAAGCCTCTCTGCTTCTTTTGTCTGCACAGGAGGAGGTGTGTGTCTGAGGTTGGAGGGTAGAGGCCTTCCTTTTCGGGCCTTCTGGCTCCTGCTCCTGCATCTGACATCCGATTAGTCTGGAAACAGCCTCGGCTCCCTTGACCGTGCAAACCTGAGGTCCGTCCCTAGCTTGCTAGGTAGCATCCCGCTGTGCTTCTGAGCTGGCAGGGACTGCGCATGCGCGGCCCGCCGGGCAGCAAAGCCTCCGGGAGCTGTCCGGATGTTTTGGTTTTCCTTGCATTGCCCAGGTGTGCTGAGGTGTGTTTGCATTTGCATTCCAAAAGGAACAGCCTTAGCGGGAGTGGGAGTGACGCCCCTTAGCGGGTAGTCAGTAGGTGCGCAGAGGCCATCAGGCCGTGCTGTTGCCCCCCTGATGTGCCTGAGTGCCAGCCGTGCTGGGAAGCCTGTGGGCGCTGGCCGCGTGATTTGGCGCTCTGTGACGTGGCCAGGTTCTAGGCGCCACCTGCTGATGTGTGCCATTGTTCCAAGTGGAGTTGCCATAGCGAAAGGGACGCGAGGTCCTTACAGGTTGGCTCTCAGTGCTCACCAGTTCTCACAGGCCAGCAGGGAAGCACAGCACCTCCAGAGCTCAATTCGCGCCCCTGGAAATCCCGCTGGCACCGCCGGTGCCAAGGTCCTGGGCAAGTACACTTTTCACCTCCCCTCCTGATCCATCACACATGCTGGCAGAAAAACGAGTTGGGACAGCGCCACACCGCCTCTGCCCTAGCCAGTCCTCGAAGTGGCGGGTGTCTGGATCCGCCACCTGTCTCAGCATCAACGTCATCTCTCTAGATCACAGCAGAATGGACGTGCATGGTCAGCAGGTATGGGGATATGGGCATCTCCTCCCTGCACAGGTGTCCGCACGGCTCTTGTCCGCCCTCTTTCCTGTCCTCTCTGGCCACATCTCTGCCTGCTCCTTCCTGCCACGCGCAGCTGAGGATTATACAGGCTATAGGCAGGAGCTGGCAATGCGGGGGCCATTGGCTCACAGCCCTATTTTTTAAGGCTCCTGCAGGATGCTATGCTCAGACACCAGGGAAAGGGACATCTGATGCTTCCCTGCCTCGGCCAAGGCACCCTGGCACCCAGCAATGGTATGCGTAAGCGTCATCGTCACTGTCATGCCCATCGCCAACAGCAGTGGCTGCTTAGCATCCCCGGACTCATGTCTGGAGACCTCGGTGCAGCGGAGAGCACTAAAGGGCAGCCTTCGCCCAAGGATTGGTTTCCGGGAATTTGAAGCAAGCAAGAATACGTGCACACACTTTGAACTGCATCTGTCCAACCTCATGTCCGACACACTCATGCAGCCACACGTGAACAGGGAATGCCTCGCATGCAAGCCCACTATCCATCTCTGTCTTTCCCTCTCACTCGCCGCAGCTCACATGCTCACTCAAACACACTGTGAAGGGAACTCCTGGATCCACACCCACATGCCTATTTACACGTATGCAGACTTCCGCTTAGGAAGCACAGCCATGTACAGTGTCAGGAACACACAAGCAATCATACAGGCAAGCACGGACACACACGCACATGCGACCACACCCAGGACACAGTGGCTTGGAAGGTGCTAAGGGTTTTCGGGGAATGGGTCTAATTGCTCAAGTCACGGCTGATCTTCTGGTGGTGGGCGTGGCTAGGGAGCACAGCCATGCGTACTGGCCAGCCAACTGGCACTTGTGTCGCCCCCCTGCTGTCATCACCAGTCTCCCATTCCTGTACCATGCAGCTTGAGCGACCTGGGTAGCAAACAACTCTTGGGGGAAAGCAATCAAGGGAGACATGTGAATGCAACAGGACCACGGGATTATGCCCAGGTAGTGCCCCAACCCGGGAAGGCATTCGGTACCCCTCTGATCTACACCCTGAAGCAAGGCACTGCGGGCGGAGAGCGGCGCGCGAGTGTGGCCCCAGAGTGTGCCCCTTGCTCTTCCTCCTTCTCGTGGGTGCACGAGTGGGAGGGTGCCTGTCCCAGGTCGAGCAACCTGGCCTTCCTAGCCAACACCACCATCGGCGCCGAGTTCCTGATGCTTGTAGCCTTCACCCATACCTCCTTCTCCACTAACTCCCTGAGATTCTCTCTTCATGCCCTCCTTGTCCGTGCCTTGCTGCTGCTTCCACTCCTAGCACAAGCCATCCTGCCTCCGGACACCTTTCAACTCACGCATTGCCGCTGGGCCTCTGCCTCTTGGGCCTCTGCCTCTGCTTCCAATGTCCCCCTCATCTTCTTGAGGTTCACAGGCTGCACAGCTCCCCACGCACCTCTTCACTTCCTCGGGGGAAACCAGAACTTCCTCTCCTGGCCTATCCCTTCTTATCTTCTCCAAATCGCCCTCTGCTCTCACCCTCTGCACTCCTGGGCCCTCTCAGTCCTCTCGTGCACACCAATCCCCATTCCTGTAAGCTGTTGTCTCCCTGCTCTGTCCCCAAGCCTCTCTGCTTCTTTTGTCTGCACAGGAGGAGGTGTGTGTCTGAGGTTGGAGGGGTAGAGGCCTTCCTTTTCGGCCTTCTGGCTCCTGCTCCTGCATCTGACATCCGATTAGTCTGGAAACAGCCTCGGCTCCCTTGACCGTGCAAACCTGAGGTCCGTCCTAGCTTGCTAGGTAGCATCCCGCTGTGCTTCTGAGCTGGCAGGACTGCGCATGCGCGGCCCGCCGGGCAGCAAAGCCTCCGGGAGCTGTCCGGATGTTTTGGTTTTCCTTGCATTGCCCAGTGTGCTGAGGTGTGTTTGCATTTGCATTCCAAAAGGAACAGCCTTAGCGGGAGTGGGAGTGACGCCCCTTAGCGGTAGTCAGTAGGTGCGCAGAGGCCATCAGGCCGTGCTGTTGCCCCCTGAATGTGCCTGAGTGCCAGCCGTGCTGGGAAGCCTGTGGGCGCTGGCCGCGTGATTTGGCGCTCTGTGACGTGGCCAGGTTCTAGGCGCCACCTGCTGATGTGTGCCATTGTTCCAAGTGGAGTTGCCATAGCGAAAGGGACGCGAGGTCCCTTACAGGTTGGCTCTCAGTGCTCACCAGTTCTCACAGGCCAGCAGGGAAGCACAGCACCTCCAGAGCCTCAATTCGCGCCCCTGGAAATCCCGCTGGCACCGCCGGTGCCAAGGTCCTGGGCAAGTACACTTTTCACCTCCCCTCCTGATCCATCACACATGCTGCAGAAAACGAGTTGGACAGCGCCCACACCGCCTCTGCCCTAGCCAGTCCTCGAAGTGGCGGGTGTCTGGATCCGCCACCTGTCTCAGCATCAACGTCATCTCTCTAGATCACAGCAGAATGGACGTGCAAGGTCAGCAGGTATGGGGATATGGGCATCTCCTCCCTGCACAGGTGTCCGCACGGCTCTTGTCCGCCCTCTTTCCTGTCCTCTCTGGCCACATCTCTGCCTGCTCCTTCCTGCCACCGCGCAGCTGAGGATTATACAGGCTATAGGCAGGAGCTGGCAATGCGGGGGCCATTGGCTCACAGCCCTATTTTTAAGGCTCCTGCAGGATGCTATGCTCAGACACCAGGGAAAGGGACATCTGATGCTTCCCTGCCTCGGCCAAGGCACCCTGGCACCCAGCAATGTATGCGTAAGCGTCATCGTCACTGTCATGCCCATCGCCAACAGCAGTGGCTGCTTAGCATCCCCGGACTCATGTCTGGAGACCTCGGTGCAGCGGAGAGCACTAAAGGGCAGCCTTCGCCCAGGATTGGTTTCCGGGAATTTGAAGCAAGCAAGAATACGTGCACACACTTTGAACTGCATCTGTCCAACCTCATGTCCGACACACTCATGCAGCCACACGTGAACAGGGAATGCCTCGCATGCAAGCCCACTATCCATCTCTGTCTTTCCCTCTCACTCGCCGCAGCCTCCACATGCTCACTCAAAACACACTGTGAAGGGGAACTCCTGGATCCACACCCACATGCCTATTTACACGTATGCAGACTTCCGCTTAGGAAGCACAGCCATGTACAGTGTCAGGAACACACAAGCAATCATACAGGCAAGCACGGACACACACGCACATGCGACCACACCCAGGACACAGTGGCTTGGAAGGTGCTAAGGGTTTTCGGGGGAATGGGTCCTAATTGCTCAAGTCACGGCTGATCTTCTGGTGGTGGGCGTGGCTAGGGAGCACAGCCATGCGTACTGGCCAGCCAACTGGCACTTGTGTCGCCCCCTGCTGTCATCACCAGTCTCCCATTCCCTGTACCATGCAGCTTGAGCGACCTGGGTAGCAAACAACTCTTGGGGAAAGCAATCAAGGGAGACATGTGAATGCAACAGGACCACGGATTATGCCCAGGTAGTGCCCCAACCCGGGAAGGCATTCGGTACCCCTCTGATCTACACCCTGAAGCAAGGCACTGCGGGCGGAGAGCGGCGCGCGAGTGTGCCCCAGAGTGTGCCCCTTGGCTCTTCCTCCTTCTCGTGGGTGCACGAGTGGGAGGGTGCCTGTCCCAGGTCGAGGCAACCTGGCCTCCTAGCCAACACCCACCATCGGCGGCCGAGTTCCTGATGCTTGTAGCCTTCACCCATACCTCCTTCTCCACTAACTCCCTGAGATTCTCTCTTCATGCCCTCCTTGTCCGTGCCTTGCTGCTGCTTCCACTCCTAGCACAAGCCATCCTGCCTCCGGACACCTTTCAACTCACGCATGCCGCTGGGCCTCTGCCTCTTGGCCTCTGCCTCTGCTTCCAATGTCCCCCCTCATCTTCTTGAGGTTCACAGGCTGCACAGCTCCCCACGCACCTCTTCACTTCCTCGGGGGAAACCAGAACTTCCTCTCCCTGGCCTATCCCTTCTTATCTTCTCCAAATCGCCCTCTGCTCTCACCCTCTGCACTCCTGGCCCTCTCAGTCCTCTCGTGCACACCAATCCCCATTCCTGTAAGCTGTTGTCTCCCTGCTCTGTCCCCAAGCCTCTCTGCTTCTTTTGTCTGCACAGGAGGAGGTGTGTGTCTGAGGTTGGAGGGTAGAGGCCTTCCTTTTCGGCCTTCTGGCTCCTGCTCCTGCATCTGACATCCGATTAGTCTGGAAACAGCCTCGGCTCCCTTGACCGTGCAAACCTGAGGTCCGTCCCTAGCTTGCTAGGGTAGCATCCCGCTGTGCTTCTGAGCTGGCAGGACTGCGCATGCGCGGCCCGCCGGGCAGCAAAGCCTCCGGGAGCTGTCCGGATGTTTTGGTTTTCCTTGCATTGCCCAGTGTGCTGAGGTGTGTTTGCATTTGCATTCCAAAAGGAACAGCCTTAGCGGGAGTGGGAGTGACGCCCCTTAGCGGTAGTCAGTAGGTGCGCAGAGGCCATCAGGCCGTGCTGTTGCCCCCTGAATGTGCCTGAGTGCCAGCCGTGCTGGGAAGCCTGTGGGCGCTGGCCGCGTGATTTGGCGCTCTGTGACGTGCCAGGTTCTAGGCGCCACCTGCTGATGTGTGCCATTGTTCCAAGTGGAGTTGCCATAGCGAAAGGGACGCGAGGTCCCTTACAGGTTGGCTCTCAGTGCTCACCAGTTCTCACAGGGCCAGCAGGGAAGCACAGCACCTCCAGAGCCTCAATTCGCGCCCCTGGAAATCCCGCTGGCACCCGGCCGGTGCCAAGGTCCTGGGCAAGTACACTTTTTCACCTCCCCTCCTGATCCATCACACATGCTGGCAGAAAACGAGTTGGACAGCGCCCACACCGCCTCTGCCCTAGCCAGTCCTCGAAAGTGGCGGGTGTCTGGATCCGCCACCTGTCTCAGCATCAACGTCATCTCTCTAGATCACAGCAGAATGGACGTGCAAGGTCAGCAGGTATGGGGATATGGGCATCTCCTCCTGCACAGGTGTCCCGCACGGCTCTTGTCCGCCCTCTTTCCTGTCCTCTCTGGCCACATCTCTGCCTGCTCCTTCCTGCCACCGCGCAGCTGAGGATTATACAGGCTATAGGCAGGAGCTGGCAATGCGGGGGCCATTGGCTCACAGCCCTATTTTTAAGGCTCCTGCAGAGGATGCTATGCTCAGACACCAGGGAAAGGGACATCTGATGCTTCCCTGCCTCGGCAAGGCACCCTGGCACCCAGCAATGGTATGCGTAAGCGTCATCGTCACTGTCATGCCCATCGCCAACAGCAGTGGCTGCTTAGCATCCCCGGACTCATGTCTGGAGACCTCGGTGCAGCGGAGAGCACTAAAGGGCAGCCTTCGCCCAAGGATGGTTCCGGGAATTTGAAGCAAGCAAGAATACGTGCACACACTTTGAACTGCATCTGTCCAACCTCATGTCCGACACACTCATGCAGCCACACGTGAACAGGAATGCCTCGCATGCAAGCCCACTATCCATCTCTGTCTTTCCCTCTCACTCGCCGCAGCCTCCACATGCTCACTCAAAACACACTGTGAAGGGAACTCCTGGATCCACACCCACATGCCTATTTACACGTATGCAGACTTCCGCTTAGGAAGCACAGCCATGTACAGTGTCAGGGGAACACACAGACAATCATACAGGCAAGCACGGACACACACGCACATGCGACCACACCCAGGACACAGTGGCTTGGAAGGTGCTAAGGGTTTTCGGGGAATGGGTCCTAATTGCTCAAGTCACGGCTGATCTTCTGGTGGTGGGCGTGGCTAGGGAGCACAGCCATGCGTACTGGCCAGCCAACTGGCACTTGTGTCGCCCCCTGCTGTCATCACCAGTCTCCCATTCCCTGTACCATGCAGCTTGAGCGACCTGGGTAGCAAACAACTCTTGGGGGAAAGCAATCAAGGGAGACATGTGAATGCAACAGGACCACGGGATTATGCCCAGGTAGTGCCCCAACCCGGGAAGGCATTCGGTACCCCTCTGATCTACACCCTGAAGCAAGGCACTGCGGGCGGAGAGCGGCGCGCGAGTGTGCCCCAGAGTGTGCCCCTTGGCTCTTCCTCCTTCTCGTGGGTGCACGAGTGGGAGGGTGCCTGTCCCAGGTCGAGCAACCTGGCCTTCCTAGCCAACACCCACCATCGGCGGCGAGTTCCTGATGCTTGTAGCCTTCCCCCATACCTCCTTCTCCACTAACTCCCTGAGATTCTCTCTTCATGCCCTCCTTGTCCGTGCCTTGCTGCTGCTTCCACTCCTAGCACAAGCCATCCTGCCTCCGGACACCTTTCAACTCACGCATGCCGCTGGGCCTCTGCCTCTTGGCCTCTGCCTCTGCTTCCCAATGTCCCCCTCATCTTCTTGAGGTTCACAGGCTGCACAGCTCCCCACGCACCTCTTCACTTCCTCGGGGGAAACCAGAACTTCCTCTCCTGGCCTATCCCTTCTTATCTTCTCCAAATCGCCCTCTGCTCTCACCCTCTGCACTCCTGGGCCCTCTCAGTCCTCTCGTGCACACCAATCCCCATTCCTGTAAGCTGTTGTCTCCCTGCTCTGTCCCCAAGCCTCTCTGCTTCTTTTGTCTGCACAGGAGGAGGTGTGTGTCTGAGGTTGGAGGGTAGAGGCCTTCCTTTTCGGCCTTCTGGCTCCTGCTCCTGCATCTGACATCCGATTAGTCTGGAAACAGCCTCGGCTCCCTTGACCGTGCAAACCTGAGGTGTTGGGAATTAAGGTCTCCAACCAGTGGAAAAGTTTAGCCCCGGCACGGTTACTCTGATGCCTCATTAGCACACTAATAGGCCCTTGGGAATACATTCCCAGTAAGGAGTTTCTGGTGTTTGTGGGCCAAAGGAAGCCACCAGTTGTTGCGAGAATCTCCTTTTTCCCCCTACTTAGCAAGTCTCTCTTAGGAGACTTGCTAGACCAGCTGCCTTTAGTGTTAGATTATCTCTGTAAACAGGAAAGTCTCCTCACTAGATTCTCACTGTAAACAGGAAAGTCTCCTCACTGTTATTTCACAAGTATTTGGAGAAGTCAAGATTAATGCTATCTAGCCTTAAGGAGATAATAGCTAGGAGTTAATTAGTTCTACCTCGGTTGTATACAGTTCCTTGTCTTGATATCTATAACCTTTGTAGTCACTACCTCCTGTAATTAGAAAGGCATTTGTACCAAGTTCCTGCCCTCACAGTAGGAAATTCCTCCACTTTTGTATTTGAGACAAATGTCATGCTGTATTGATCTTTTACCCTGTAATTGTAAAATTGGTTTCTAACCCTATATAAACCCTGGCCCTCTTGGAATAAAGTATGCATTGGTTCACTCGCCTTGCATCCCCCGTGTCCTGATTTCGACTGCAGTTACCCAGGTTCAACATCTGGCGTCCGGACCCAGGGACCTGACAATTGATCCACAGGAGATTGCGGAACTGCCGAGCTCTCGAGTGAGGTGAGAGATATTTTTTATTCACAGGAGACAAGGGATCTGTGTGTAATTCACAGGAGACAAGGGATCTCTGTGGTGAGCTCCTATTTTCAAAATTACGGGGTTATGGGACAAGCTAAATCAACTCCATTTTCTAATCTTATCCACCACGTACTGAAGCGGAATGGAGCTAGAGTCTCCCGCTCGCAGATAGACGAATGCGTACAAGTGGTGGTGGAGTTTAACCCATGGTTCCCGGAGGAAGGTACTTTAGATCTAGAAGTCTGGGAACGTGTAAAGAATAATGTGGAAAAGGCATATAGGCATGGTGAGAAAGTTCCAGTTACCTTTTGGTCTATTTGGGCATTAACACGTGCAGCTCTAAGTATGATGTGTCGGGATGCTGTCAGAACAACAGCGGCCGAACTGGAGGCTGACGTGGAGAAAGCCATGGAGACTTATAATTTGCCCGAAGAGGTAAAAACTCAAATCGGGCAGGAGTTAAAAGAGATGGCTACATCTGAGCAGTCTCCTGCTAGTGTTGACAGAGAAAAGGTAGCACCTAAAGCTAAATCTGTGGCTGCTACTCATACCTCTTCAGAGAATGAGGCCGATTCATATAGCTCAGCAGGGCAGTCTGAGAGCTACAGAGGCTCTAGCAATCCACCGCGACCTGCTACGAAAATGAAGCTTAAAAAGAAAAGACCACAGTTGCCAAAGCTGCCTCTATTTCCCTCTTCTTCTGATTCTGACTCTGAGGGCTTTGTTCCTCTTCGGAGCTACAGAGCCTTCCCCGTCATTAGACCCCCACCGGTGGATGGGGTAGCACAGCCCCCTCGTTATGAGAGTATAGATATGGCCCACCTAACTCAGCTACGGAAGGCGGTAACCTTATATGGACCGCAGGCGCCATATGTTAAAGAACTAATGTCATCAATTGTCTCTGCCTATGGAAACTTGGCTCCTGAGGATTGGAAAGTTATTTGTAGAGCGCTATTAAAGCCTCAGGAATATCTACAATGGTTAATGTGGTACAGTGATGGTGCCGCCACTAAGGCAGCCCAAAATGCTCAGTCCCGCAATCCTGCCCTCCGCAGGATTACACATGCTATGCTAACAGGCACTGGGGATTATAAGCGCGCTCAGGACCAAGTAAATATCCCTAGAGAGATTCATGAGCAGCTGCAGGAAATATGCCTAGAGGCATGGGGTCGAGTACGTCCCGAAGGCGAAAAAGAAGGTTCCTGGGCACGTATTATTCAAGGGGCCCAGGAACCCTACTTAGACTTCATAGCGCGCCCTTCAAAAGAACATCGATAGGACAGTACAAGATGCGGCTGTTCGTGATCAATTAATTAAATACTAGCATTTGAGAATGCTAATGAGGATTGTCAGCGTGCTATTTTGCCTGTTAAAGAGACTGGGGATATACTAGTATATGCCAAGGCTTGTCGGAATGTATATTCGGACTCTCAAAAGATGAGGCTGCTGGGACAGACTTTGGCCGCCAATCTAAAATTGCCCGACTCTGGGGAACTTAGATGTTTTGGCTGTGGAGACAAGGGACATACTAAAAGAAATTGTGTTAAGAGAAAATCGGCTAATACAAAGCCGCCGGGGAAATGCCCTCGCTGCAGACGGCGGCGCATTGGGCCCGGGAATGTCGGTCTAAAACTGACATTGAAGGGAACATACTTTCCTTTCCATCGGGAGTAGTGCAGGGAGGAAGTGCTAAGCGTTCGGGAAACGGGGCACGGGGCCAGCCTCGTGGCCCCGCTCCAACAAACGAGGCTTTCCCACCGTCTTTTCACTACAACCAGCCACTAGCGGGAGCGCCGCAGTGGACCTTCCCTCAAGCCAGACCTTAACTCTCCCTGCTAACTCCGCTCCCATCAGAGTTAAAACTGGCATATACGGTCCCTTGCCATCGGGGACCTGGGGCCTCCTTATGGGGCGTTCTAGTTTAAATGCAAAAGGGGTGTTAGTTATACCAGGAGTAATTGACTCCGACTACACGGGAGAGATTCTAGTCCTTATGACCTCCCCTGTACCTTATGAGATTAATGCTGGGGATCGTATTGCACAATTAATTTGCTTCCTTACATATCTATATCATCTTCTGCAAACCCCCGTAAAGGAGGTTTTGGCAGTACGGACCCCCATTATGTTTTCTGGACCTTAAATATAGCAAAGAAGCAACCTTGTCGTAAATTTTACATAGGAGACAAGCAATTTAAAGGACTGTTGGATACTGGCTCAGACATAACTATAATCAGACAGACTGAGTGGCCCGAGGACTGGGTTACTCAAACAATCCAGTGTGATATAAAAGGTGTCAGTAGTACACCGTTTCAGTTATTAAACAGAGTGTTGAATATCAGGATATTGCTGATGGTGAAGGCCAGCATGCCATTGTGAAGCCATATGTTTTAGAAGTACCTATTAACATCATTGGGCGAGATGTCTTAGAACAATGGGGAGCTCATTTAGTTTTCCCTTGATGTCCAGATGGATGTCTCTCCCATTAAGATTTCCTGGCGGTCAGATCGTCCAGTCTGGATTGAGCAATGGCCTTTGTCTAAAGAGAAATTGGCGGCTGCGGAACAGCTTGTTGAAGATCAGTTAGCTAAAAATCATATTGAGGTATCTACCTCTCCCTGGAACTCTCCTATTTTTGTTATTAAAAAGAAATCTGGCAAATGGAGACTACTCACTGATTTACGAGCTGTAAATGCAGCTATGATACCTATGGGTGCTTTACAACCTGGCATGCCCAGCCATCCATGATTCCTGAAAATTGGCATATTATAGTAATAGATTTGCAAGATTGTTTCTTTACTGTTCCTTTACACCCTGAAGACCGCTCACGTTTTGCTTTTTCTTTGCCTCGAATAAACCTCCAAGGACCCCATCGACGGTTTCAATGGAAAGTTTTGCCCCAAGGCATGATGAATTCACCTACTATGTGTCAGACTTTGTAGCCAGAGCATTAGAACCTATTAGAAAAAGATTTCCTCAAGTTTTATGTATTCACTACATGGATGATTTGCTGTTTGCTGCACCTAATAAAGATGTTCTATCAGAGTTATTAAAAATTTTGCCTTTGCATCTGCAACAGTATGGTTTGATAGTTGCCCCTGATAAGATCCAGACAGAAGAGCCATTTAAGTATCTAGGGTATTTAGTTAGGAGACAAGCAATTACCCCTCAATTAATAAAAAATCCGTACTGAAGAGTTAAAAACTCTCAATGACTTTCAAAAGTTATTAGGGGACATCATTGGCTTCGCCCTTCCTTAGGAATTCCCACATATGCGCTGCATAATCTATTTTCCATCCTTCAAGGAGATTCGGACTTAAAAAGCCCCCGAGAGTTAACTGATGAGGCACGTCAGGAGCTACTCCTAGTGGAAAAGGCCCTGGCTCAAAATTCCTTAGCCCGGGTAGACTTATCTGCCCCTATTGGGTTGCTAATTTTACTTACCAAAGACTACCCTACAGGGGTGCTAGCTCAGTACAATAAGCCTTTGGAATGGATATATACCAAACACACTTTCTCCAAAACATTAACCACCTACCCAGAGATGATCAGTTTCATTATCATGCAAGGCGTAAGAGGTGCCTGCAAATCAGTGGGCAAGACGCCTACTTCATTATCACCCCTATACCTAAACAGCAGTTTGAGTTTATGTTACAAACCTCTGATCTTCTCCCTCTGGCTTTAAATGCTTTACAGGGGAAATTTTATACCATTTACCTTCTAGTCCTCTTTGGCAATTTTTTCAAAGACAAACTTATGTTATTGATAATATTTTACTCTCTGAGCCCATTCTAAATGCTCCCAATGTTTTTGTAGATGGTACTAAAAATAACAAATGTGCTTTCTGGACAGAAGATAAATATCAAGTTTTCTTTACCCCTTGGCAATCAGCACAACAAAATGAGTTACAGGCTATTATATATGCTCTGGAAAATTTCTTGATACCTTTTAATTTAATTACTGACTCTGCTTATGCAGCACATGTTTTATGCAATATATACTCTGCTGTTATTTCTCAAATAAAACCCCCACTAAGTTCACTATTTAAACAATTACAGAACCTGTTGCGCCAGAGGCAACACTCTTTGTATGTAGTCCATATTCGAGCTCATTCTAATTTGCCAGGTCCTATGGCATATGGTAATGCTAAAGTAGATGCTTTAGTCTCTTTTGCCTCAGCAGAAGAAGATCATGCTGCCCGGCACTCTAATGCAGGTCATTTACATGTTACTTATAAAATTCCCTTTAAACAAGCTAAACAAATCATTGCTAACTGTCCTACTTGCAGACCCTTGCATCTGCGAACTCTCCCCCATGGTGCGAATCCCCGAGGATTGGCTCCTAACGAAATTTGGCAAATGGATGTAACACACATCCCTGAATTGGCCGCTTACAATATGTGCATGTATCCATTGATACATATTCTTCTTTTATTTGGGCAACTCCTCTACCAGGGGAAAAAGGGACTCATGTCATTCAACATCTACTAGAAACATTCGCAGTCATGGGGATTCCTTCTCAAATAAAAACTGACAATGCACCAGCTTATTCCAGTAAACAAGTACGAAAATTTTTAGAATTTCATAACATTCTTCATGTTACAGGAATTGAATACAATCCTCAAGGTCAAGGTATAGTAGAAAGAGCTCACTATACATTAAAAACGCAAATTAAAAAACTAAAGAGGGGGAGGTATGGATAGTACTGAGGGATATGCAACCTCTATGAAAAGTATTTACAAAACAGCCCGAGCTGTTATTGCAGAAGCATTATTTGTCCTTAATTTTTTAAATTTGCCTCAAGGAGATGTTTTAGCAAGAGGCTGAACGACACTTCCTAGCTCCGCCTATGCAAAACAAACCACAGCCGTTTGGATTAGATTGGGGGTTGGGCTAGATTGGGTCCCTGGGGAGTTGTTAACCCAGGGGCGAGGCTATGCTTATGTTTCTACAGGAGATGGCCGATCCTTCTGGCATCCACTCCGATGGGTCCGGCAAAGAGTGCCCACAGAACATCAAGATCGGGACAAGACGTCCTCATCCAAGCGACGAGATGATCCCAATCCAAGCCATGGCTGCCCTCAGTCTCCGTAAAAAGCCTCGAAGAGCAAGTACAGCCCCTTTACCCTCTGGGGACAGGTAAAAGCTCTGGCTGATAAAGCCCAGAAGGTAGTAGCATCCACCGGAAAAGCGTTGACTCCTGAACACCTATTCCTGGCTATGTGTGCTCTGATAACCTGCAACTCTACTACGGCAGGGGCCACCTCAGAGGTAATGTATTGGGCCTATATTCCTAACCCTCCCTTATTACGTCCATATCTATGGACAGAAGCCCCCATCTCTGTTTCTACATCTATTCCCAACTTACTCTCTCCCCCTTACGGGTCCGGTACTCAGTTTTTCCTATGGAAGAAGGACGGTCTTTTAACTTTTCTTACTCTCACTTCTCTAAGGCTATCTGCCTAGGCCGCTCCCCATGTTACCCTTTTAGATATCAATATTGGATTCAGCATGGAGGTTCATATAACTCCAGTAGAACTCGGCTGATTAGACTGTCTTCCTGGTCTGTGGGATCTCATACCTATAAATTAGATAATTATCCTATTCCTACTGGCCTGCCTAAATGTGACAATTTTACTTACCTGAACCTGAACTTTACTGAAAGACGTGGGAAAATTGTCTAGGAATTTTTCCAACTATTTGGAATACATCCCGACATACTTGGTATGATTGGGACCTTTTGGTGTGTGGTTGCAAAACTGCACTGAATATAACTCATCTTGTGACCCTACTTTAACTATGAACATGTCCAATGCCATGTCTGCTAAACAGCTTTTAGGGTGGTTTGGAGCAGGCTTTGGTGACCCCCGGCCTGCTCTCGCCCATGGAGACAGGCTATTTCCTCCACAACGTCATCTCTGGAAATTAGCAGCTTCTCTGGCTCCTGTATTGCTGGCCAATGGAACTTACTCAGGAACTAAAAGATCCTCGGCCTCCTACAACTTCACAGTTGTAAAGACCTATAATATCTCTGCTTGTGTTCATTTTCCACATGTACTGATGGTCGGCCCCATAAACATAACTAAGAATGCCATTACCTGCATAAATTGTAAATTGTATACTTGTTTGAATAACAATGTCACCTTTAATTTTAGTCAAGATAGGATCATGATTTTAACCCAGCGCAACTCCCTTTGGGTTCCTGTTCGCATGCATCGTCCCTGGGCTGGAGGACCTGTACAAGGATTGGTAATGCAGTTTTTCAAGCGGCTTCTGAGGAGGAGTCGTCGTGCCATTGGACTGATTATTGCAGGACTTGTTGGACTGATTGCCATTGCTACAACTGCAGCAGTATCCGGAGCCGCATTGCGACAATCTGTACAAACTCATGACTTTATGGTGCAGTGGCACCAGGACTCCCACAATCTGTGGCAACACCAGCTGGAAGTAAATGCCCACCTTCAAGATGAGATAGAAGCTGTTAAAGGAGGAGTGTTTTGGCTTGGACAGAAATATCTGGCTTTACAGCAAAGATTGTTTTTGACTTGCGATTGGAATTCTAGTCATGTCTGTGTAACACCTTATAATATAATGCCTCTGAATATGAATGGAATGATATACAAATGCTTATAGATGGAGCCCTACTAAATGGTACGTTAAGTGAACAAAGCTTGTACAGGGAGGTTTTTGAAGCTTTTCAAAAGGAATTGCCAGATGCCTCCTCTATTGATGACATAGCCCAAGACTAGCTCAGACCTTAGAAGGACTAGACCCTAGGGGGGTGGTGGCAAAGTATTACCCATAGTGTTGGAAGTGCTTTTATTGCCTTAATACTTATGATATGTGTCTTTTTCTTAGGATATTGTTCTATCATAGCTATAATGAAGCGTTACACTAGGAATAATTCCTCTGATGTTTTACTCACTGCCCTTAAACTTTCTAGAGAAGCGGCTGTGGAAAATTAATAAAAAAGGGGGGAATTGTTGGAGAATTAAGGTCTCCAACCAGTGGAAAAGTTTAGCCCCGGCACGGTTACTCTGATGCCTCATTAGCACACTAATAGGCCCTTGGGAATACATTCCCAGTAAGGAGTTTCTGGTGTTTGTGGGCCAAAGGAAGCCACCAGTTGTTGCGAGAATCTCCTTTTTCCCCCTACTTAGCAAGTCTCTCTTAGGAGACTTGCTAGACCAGCTGCCTTTAGTGTTAGATTATCTCTGTAAACAGGAAAGTCTCCTCACTAGATTCTCACTGTAAACAGGAAAGTCTCCTCACTGTTATTTCACAAGTATTTGGAGAAGTCAAGATTAATGCTATCTAGCCTTAAGGAGATAATAGCTAGGAGTTAATTAGTTCTACCTCGGTTGTATACAGTTCCTTGTCTTGATATCTATAACCTTTGTAGTCACTACCTCCTGTAATTAGAAGGCATTTGTACCAAGTTCCTGCCCTCACAGTAGGAAATTTCCTCCACTTTTGTATTTGAGACAAATGTCATGCTGTATTGATCTTTTACCCTGTAATTGTAAAATTGGTTTCTAACCCTATATAAACCCTGGCCCTCTTGGAATAAAGTATGCATTGGTTCACTCGCCTTGCATCCCCCGTGTCCTGATTTCGACTGCAGTTACCCAGGTTCAACACTGAGGTCCGTCCCTAGCTTGCTAGGTAGCATCCCGCTGTGCTTCTGAGCTGGCAGGACTGCGCATGCGCGGCCCGCCGGGCAGCAAAGCCTCCGGAGCTGTCCGGATGTTTTGGTTTTCCTTGCATTGCCCAGTGTGCTGAGGTGTGTTTGCATTTGCATTCCAAAAGGAACAGCCTTAGCGGGAGTGGGAGTGACGCCCCTTAGCGGTAGTCAGTAGGTGCGCAGAGGCCATCAGGCCGTGCTGTTGCCCCCCTGAATGTGCCTGAGTGCCAGCCGTGCTGGGAAGCCTGTGGGCGCTGGCCGCGTGATTTGGCGCTCTGTGACGTGGCCAGGTTCTAGGCGCCACCTGCTGATGTGTGCCATTGTTCCAAGTGGAGTTGCCATAGCGAAAGGGACGCGAGGTCCCTTACAGGTTGGCTCTCAGTGCTCACCAGTTCTCACAGGCCAGCAGGGAAGCACAGCACCTCCAGAGCCTCAATTCGCGCCCCTGGAAATCCCGCTGGCACCGCCGGTGCAAGGTCCTGGGCAAGTACACTTTTCACCTCCCCTCCTGATCCATCACACATGCTGGCAGAAAACGAGTTGGACAGCGCCCACACCGCCTCTGCCCTAGCCAGTCCTCGAAGTGGCGGGTGTCTGGATCCGCCACCTGTCTCAGCATCAACGTCATCTCTCTAGATCACAGCAGAATGGACGTGCAAGGTCAGCAGGTATGGGGATATGGGCATCTCCTCCCTGCACAGGTGTCCGCACGGCTCTTGTCCGCCCTCTTTCCTGTCCTCTCTGGCCACATCTCTGCCTGCTCCTTCCTGCCACCGCGCAGCTGAGGATTATACAGGCTATAGGCAGGAGCTGGCAATGCGGGGGCCATTGGCTCACAGCCCTATTTTTAAGGCTCCTGCAGGATGCTATGCTCAGACACCAGGGAAAGGGACATCTGATGCTTCCCTGCCTCGGCCAAGGCACCCTGGCACCAGCAATGGTATGCGTAAGCGTCATCGTCACTGTCATGCCCATCGCCAACAGCAGTGGCTGCTTAGCATCCCCGGACTCATGTCTGGAGACCTCGGTGCAGCGGAGAGCACTAAGGGCAGCCTTCGCCCAAGGATTGGTTTCCGGGAATTTGAAGCAAGCAAGAATACGTGCACACACTTTGAACTGCATCTGTCCAACCTCATGTCCGACACACTCATGCAGCCACACGTGAACAGGGAATGCCTCGCATGCAAGCCCACTATCCATCTCTGTCTTTCCCTCTCACTCGCCGCAGCCTCCACATGCTCACTCAAAAACACACTGTGAAGGGAACTCCTGGATCCACACCCACATGCCTATTTACACGTATGCAGACTTCCGCTTAGGAAGCACAGCCATGTACAGTGTCAGGAACACACAAGCAATCATACAGGCAAGCACGGACACACACGCACATGCGACCACACCCAGGACACAGTGGCTTGGAAGGTGCTAAGGGTTTTCGGGGAATGGGTCCTAATTGCTCAAGTCACGGCTGATCTTCTGGTGGTGGGCGTGGCTAGGGAGCACAGCCATGCGTACTGGCCAGCCAACTGGCACTTGTGTCGCCCCCTGCTGTCATCACCAGTCTCCCATTCCCTGTACCATGCAGCTTGAGCGACCTGGGTAGCAAACAACTCTTGGGGGAAAGCAATCAAGGGAGACATGTGAATGCAACAGGACCACGGGATTATGCCAGGTAGTGCCCCAACCCGGGAAGGCATTCGGTACCCCTCTGATCTACACCCTGAAGCAAGGCACTGCGGGCGGAGAGCGGCGCGCGAGTGTGCCCCAGAGTGTGCCCCTTGGCTCTTCCTCCTTCTCGTGGGTGCACGAGTGGGAGGGTGCCTGTCCCAGGTCGAGCAACCTGGCCTTCCTAGCCAACACCCACCATCGGCGGCCGAGTTCCTGATGCTTGTAGCCTTCACCCCATACCTCCTTCTCCACTAACTCCCTGAGATTCTCTCTTCATGCCCTCCTTGTCCGTGCCTTGCTGCTGCTTCCACTCCTAGCACAAGCCATCCTGCCTCCGGACACCTTCAACTCACGCATGCCGCTGGGCCTCTGCTCTTGGCCTCTGCCTCTGCTTCCCAATGTCCCCCTCATCTTCTTGAGGTTCACAGGCTGCACAGCTCCCCACGCACCTCTTCACTTCCTCGGGGGAAACCAGAACTTCCTCTCCCTGGCCTATCCCTTCTTATCTTCTCCAAATCGCCCTCTGCTCTCACCCTCTGCACTCCTGGGCCCTCTCAGTCCTCTCGTGCACACCAATCCCCATTCCTGTAAGCTGTTGTCTCCCTGCTCTGTCCCC
This sequence comes from Perognathus longimembris pacificus, assembly GCF_023159225.1. Classification (NCBI taxonomy): domain Eukaryota; kingdom Metazoa; phylum Chordata; class Mammalia; order Rodentia; family Heteromyidae; genus Perognathus; species Perognathus longimembris. The sequence continues at coordinate 340 of NW_025956392.1, read as the reverse complement.
AAGCCTCTCTGCTTCTTTTGTCTGCACAGGAGGAGGTGTGTGTCTGAGGTTGGAGGGTAGAGGCCTTCCTTTTCGGCCTTCTGGCTCCTGCTCCTGCATCTGACATCCGATTAGTCTGGAAACAGCCTCGGCTCCCTTGACCGTGCAAACCTGAGGTCCGTCCCTAGCTTGCTAGGTAGCATCCCGCTGTGCTTCTGAGCTGGCAGGACTGCGCATGCGCGGCCCGCCGGGCAGCAAAGCCTCCGGGAGCTGTCCGGATGTTTTGGTTTTCCTTGCATTGCCCAGTGTGCTGAGGTGTGTTTGCATTTGCATTCCAAAAGGAACAGCCTTAGCGGGAGTG
>NW_025956391.1:0-31346 GCF_023159225.1 Perognathus longimembris pacificus | reverse complement strand
CCTTTCCCCTGTGTAATTACCTTAACAAGCTCCAGCTGTTTTTATTCTCAGAAAGTTTACTCCCTGATATACAGCTGACTAGCCCCTTCGTAAGTGCAGGTCCTAAATGAGCTTTTTTCTCTGTTCCCTCACCACAATCCAGATTCTTTTGGGGAGTTACCAGTACAGTAACCATACCAGGAACTACTTAATTTATTAAGCTACTGCTTTTCTAATCTCAGTGGAGATATTTACTGATAAAGAGCTACCTATGGAGCATGTTCATGTCGTTCCTAAATTAGCTTTTATCTCTCTCTCCTTACCACAAATGAGATTCTTCTGAGGAGTTCCCAGTACATTATCCTTTACCCTGTGTAATTACCTTAACAAGCTCCAGCTGTTTTTATTCTCAGAAGGTTCACTCGCTGACATACAGCTGCCTACCCCCTTCGTAAGTGCAGGTCCTAAATGAGCTTTTTTCTGTTCCCTCACCACAATAAAGATTCTTTTGGGGAGTTACCAGTAAAGTAACCATTCCAGGAAGTACCTAATTTATTAAGCTACTGCTTTTCTTAATATCAGTGGAGATATTTACTGATAAACAGCTCCCTACGCAGCATGTTCATGTCGTTACTAAATGAGCTTTTATCTCTCTCTCCTCACCACAAATGAGATTCTTCTGAGGAGTTCCCAGTACATTATCCTTTCCCCTGTGTAATTACCTTAACAAGCTCCAGCTGTTTTTATTCTCAGAAGGTTTACTCCCTGATATACAGCTGCCTACCCCGCTTCGTAAGTGCAGGTCCTAAATGAGATTTTTTTCTGTTCCCTCACCACAATCCAGATTCTTTTGGGAGTTACCAGTACAGTGACCATACCAATAAGTACTTCATTTATTAAGCTACTGCTTTTCTTAATCTCAGTTTAGATATTTACTGATAAACAGCTACCTACGCAGCATGTTCATGTCGTTCCTATGTGAGCTTTTACCTCTCTCCCTCACCACCAATCAGATTCTTCTGAGGACTTCCCAGTACATTATCCTTTCCCCTGTGTAATTACCTTTACAAGCTCCAGCTGTTTTTATTCTCAGAAGGTTTACTCCCTGATATACAGCTGCCTACCCCCTTCGTAAGTGCAGTTCCTAAATGAGCTTTTTTCTCTGTTCCCTCACCACAGTCCAGATTCTTTTGGGGAGTTACCAGTACAGTAACCATACCAGGAATTACTTAACTCATTAAGCTACTGCTTTTCTTAATCTCAGTGGAGGTATTTACTGATAAACAGCTACCTACGCAGCATGTTCCTGTCGTTCCTAAATGAGCTTTTATCTCTCTCCCCTCACCACAAATCAGATTCTTCTGAGGACTTCCCAGTACATTATCCTTTCCCCTGTGTAATTACCTTAACAAGCTCCAGCTGTTTTTATTCTCAGAAGGTTTACTCCCTGATATACAGCTGCCTACCCCCTTCGTAAGTGCAGGTCCTAAATCAGATTTTTTCTCTGTTCCCTCACCACAATCCAGATTCTTTTAGGGAGTTACCAGTACAGTAACCATACCAGGAAGTACTTAATTTATTAAGCTACTGCTTTTCTTAATCTCAGTGGAGGTATTTACTGATAAACAGCTACCTACGCAGCATGTTCATGTCGTTCCTAAATCAGCTTTTATCTCTCTCCCCTTACCACAAATCAGATTCTTCTGAGGAGTTCCCAGTACATTATCCTTTCCCCTGTGTAATTACCTTAACAAGCTCCAGCTGTTTTTATTCTCAGAAGGGATACTCCCTGATATACAGCTGCCTACCCCCTTCGTAATTGCATGTCCTAAATGAGCTTTTTTCTCTGTTCCCTCACCACAATCCAGATTCTTTTAGGGAGTTACCAGTACAGTAACCATACCAGGAAGTACTCAATTTATTAAGCTACTGCTTTTCTAATCTCAGTGGAGATATTTACTGATAAACTGCTACCTATGCAGCATTTTCATGTCGTTCCTAAAGGAGCTTTTATCTCTCTCCCCTCACCACAAATCAGATTCTTCTGAGGAGTTCCCAGTACATTATCCTTTCCCCTGTGTAATTACCTTAAGAAGTTCCAGCTGTTTTTTTTTTAATTTTTTTATTATTAATTAAGCAAAAAAAATTTTTTTACAAGTTGTTGTGCAACGAGGGTACAGTTACATAGTAGGGCAGTGTGTACATTTCTTGTGATATCTTACAACCTGTTTTTTCATCCCTTGTCTAGGTCAGGTAGACCCATATGCAATTTACAATGTATCAAGCACATATACAGTGTTCACAGACTTGGTCTCTACTGTCTCTCCTTCTCCCTTTGTTAACAGTCATATATCAGGGAGATCATGCCCCTTTGTTTTCTGTGTTCTAGGCTTGTCTCGCTCAACATTATTTGTTCGAGTTCTGACCATTTCCCTGCGAATAACAATATTTCACCATTCCTAATCGCTATGTAGTATTCCATTGTGTATAAGTACCATATTTTTTGGATCCATTCATCTGTGGAGGGGCATCTGGGTTGTTTCCAAATTTTGGCTATTGTGAATTGTGCCGCAATAAACATGGAAGTACAAATGTCCTTTTGATTTCTTGGGTTTTGCTGTTTAGGATAGATGCCTAGGAGTGGTATGGCTGGGTCATAGGGTAGGTCTATATTGAGCTTTTGAGAAACCTCCATACTGTTCTCCAAAGTGGTTGTACTAATTTGCACTCCCACCAACAATGGAGAAGGGTTCCTCTTTCCCCACAGCCCCTCCAGCATTTGTTGTTTCCTGAGTTCAGAGTATAGGCCATTCTAACTGGGGTGAGGTGGTATCTCAGGGTTGTTTTTATTTGCATTTCCTTTACTAGCAGGGATGTTGAGCATTTCCTCATGTGTTTCTTTGCCATTTTTATATCTTCTTGTGAAGTCTCTCTTTAGCTCTTTTGCCCATTTCCTAATAGGTCTATTGGGCTTGGAGGGGCTTAGTTTTTTGAGTTCTCTGTAGATGACAGATATCAGGCCTTTGTCTGTTGCTGTGCTGGTAAATATCCTTTCCCATATCGTTGGCTGTCTTTCTATTTTGGTGGCTATGACCTTAGCTGTGCAGAAACTTTTTAATTTGTAGTAGTCCCATTTGTTGAGTCTTTCCCCTATTTGTTGTGCCCCTGGGACTCTATTCAGGAAGTTCCTTCCTGTGCCTATAAGTTCTAGTGTCTTTCCTACTCTGTCCTTCAGTAGTTTCAAGGATTCAGGTCTGATGTTGAGGTCCTTGATCCATTTTGAGTTGATCTTGGTGCATGGTGATAGGCTTGGGTCTACTTTGAGTTTTCTGCATATGGCTGCCCAGTTCTCCCAGCACCAGTAGTTGAAGAGGCTATGTTTATTCCATTGTATGTCTTTAGCTCCTTTGTCGAATATCAGTTGGCTGTAAGAGTGCGGTTTTATTTCTGGGTCTTCAATTCTAATCCACTGCTCTTCCGATCTGTTTTTATACCAATACCATGCTGTTTTTGTTATGATGGCCTTGTAGTAGAGCTTGAAGTCTGGTATGGTGATACCTCCTGCACTATGTTTTTTGCCTAGAATTGCTTTGGCTATTCTAGGTTTTTTGCTGTTCCATATGAATTTATGGACTGGTTTCTCTATTTCAGTGAAGAATGTGGCTGGGATTTTGATTGGTATTGCATTGAATTTGTATAACAATTTGGGCAATATGGCCATTTTCACTATATTGATTCTGCCTACCCATGAGCATGGGAGGTCTTTCCATCTCCTTGTGTCTTCTTTGATTTCCCTTATTAGATTCTTGTAGTTTTCATTGAATAGGTCCGTCACGTCCTTGGTTAAGTTGATCCCTAGGTACTTTATTCTTTTTTTGGCTACTGTAAATGGAATTGTTTCCATAATTTCCTTTTCTGTTTGTCTATTGCTGGTGTACAGAAAAGCTGCTGACTTTTGTGGATTGATTTTGTATCCTGCTACTTTGCCAAATTGGTTTATTAGATGTAGGAGTTTGGGTACTGAGTTTTTTGGGTCCTTGAGATATAAGATCATGTCGTCTGCGAATAGGGATAACTTGATTTCTTCCTTGCCGACGTGGATCCCTTTGATGTCCTCCTCTTGCCTTATTGCTATGGCTAGGGATTCCAGCACTATGTTGAACAGAAGTGGGGAGAGTGGGCATCCTTGTCTTGTTCCTGTGTTTAGGGGGAATGATTTAAGTTTCTCTCCATTTAATATGATATTAGCAGTTGGTCTGTTGTATATGGCTTTTATTGTTTTGAGGAATGTTCCATCTATTCCTGTTCTCTCCAAAGCTTTTAATAGGTATGGATGTTGTATTTTGTCGAAGGCTTTTTGGGCATCAACTGAGATAACAATGTGATTCTTGATTTTAGTTCTGTTTATGTGGTGAATTACATTGATTGATTTACGGATGTTGAACTATCCTTGTGACTGAGGGATGAAGCCTACTTGGTCATGATGTATGATATTCTTAATCAGTTTCTGGATCCTGTTAGCTAATATTTTATTGAGAAGCTTTGCATCTGTGTTCATTAGTGATATTGGTCTGTAGTTCTCTTTTTTTGTTGGATCTTTGCCTGGTTTGGGGATGAGTATGATATTAGCTTCATAGAATGAGTTTGGTATTTCTCCCTCCGTTTCTATTTCGCGGAAGAGTTTGAGGAGTATTGGAATTAGCTCCTCACTAAAGGTTTTTTAGAATTCATTGGTGAATCCATCTGGGCCTGGGCTTTTCTTAGTAGGGAGGTTCTTGATTACCTCTTGTATCTCACTGTAAGTTATTGGTTTATTTAGTTGATTTATTTCTTCTTGGTTCAGTTTGGGCAGTTTGTACTTCTCTAAGAATTGATCCATTTCTGTAAAATTATTGTTTTTTGCTGAGTAGAGGTTTAGGAAATAGCTCCTTATGATTGTTTGAATATCGTGTGTACTTGTCGTAATTTTTCCTGTGGAGTCCCTGATTTTACGAATATGAGTCTCTTCTCTTCTTTTTTTTGTGAGTCTTGCAAGGGGCCTGTCAATTTTGTTTATTTTCTCAAAGAACCAGCTTTTAGTCTTATTTATTTGTTGAATGGTCTTTCTATTTTCAATCAGATTTATCTCTTCTTTAATCTTTGTAATCTCTCCCCTCCTAGTCGTTTTAGATTCTGTCATTTCTTGTTTCTCCAGTTGTTTTAGTTTCATCGTGAGGGTATTCACCTGCTCTGCTTCCATTCTTTTAATGTGGGTACTGAGTGCAATGATCTTGCCCCTCAGTACTGCCTTAGCTGTGTCCCATAGGTTTCTTTGTGATGTGTTTTCTTTGTCATTGTGGCTTATGAATTCCTTGATTTCATCTTTAATTTGATCTGTGGCCCAAGTGTTGGATAGCAGCGTGGGGTTTAGCCTCCAAGAGTGTGTATAGGCTCTGTGGTATCCTTTGTTGTTGAGGGTTACCTTTAATCCACTGTGATCAGATATAATACATGGGATGATGTCAATACTTTTGTATTTGCTGAGGTTCTTTGTGTGGGCTATGACGTGGTCTATTTTGGAATATGATCCATGGGCTGCTGAAAAGAAGGTGTATTGGGTCTCTGTAGGGTGGAAGGTTCTATATAGGTCTGTTAGATCCATTTGGGAAATGGTATTATTTAGGTCCTCAGCTCCCTTACTAATCCTCTGGGTGTTGGATCTGTCTCTTGGAGAGAGAGGAGTATTAAAGTCACCCACTATGATTGTGTTTGCATCTATCTTGCTCTGTAATTCTGTGAGAATTTGCTTGACATATGTCGGGCCTCTTTTGTTCGGTGAGTATACATTTATCACCGTGATGTCTTGATTCTGGATTTTTCCTTGTATTAATATGTAGTGTCCTTCTTTGTCTTTTTGAGTGGACTTTAAAGAGAAGTCCAGCTTGTCTGAGATCAGAATGGCTACACCTGCCATTTTGGTGGGTGCATTTGCTTGGTAGATCTTGGTCCATCCTTTCATTCGAAGCCTGTTTTTGTCCCTTGCTGTAAGGTGGGTCTCTTGTAGACAGCAGATGTCAACTTTTTGTTTGCGGATCCATTCTGCCAGTCTGCTCCTCTTAATCGGGGAGTTTAAGCCATTTATATTTAAGGAGATCAAGGATAAGGGTGTTTTTTCTCCTTCCATTTTCTTGTTGGGCTGTTTTTTCCTGTTTTTTTTTTTTTTTTTTTTTCTTCTTGTCTTTAGTGAGCTGGTCTTTCTGCTGGACTTTGGCTATTGAAGTTTCTTTCTGATTCTGTCTGTGTGTCTTTTACGGTCTCTGTTGGGTGGGCTTCCCCTCTTAATATTCGCTGTAGGGCTGGTTTTTTATTCACATACTCCTTTAGCTCCTCTTTGGTGTGGAAAGATCTGGTTCTCCCTTCGAATGTGAACTCCAGTTTCGCTGGATATTTGATCCGAGGTTGTAAATTGTTATTCTGAAGTACTTGGATAGTGTTCTTCCACTCACTTCGAGCTTGGTAAGTTTGTGTGGATAAGTCGGATGTTATTCGAATCCTCTTCCCATTGAAAAAAGTTTCCTTCTTCGCTTTGGCTGAATTCAGAATTTGCTCTTTAATCTTGAGGTCTGTAGTCTTGAATATTATGTGCCTTGGGGTGGTTTTCCTGGGGTCTGGCCTGCCAGGTGTCCTATAGGCTTCGGTTACCTGGATGGGGTCCCCTGTGAGATTGGGGAAGTTTTCTGCAATAACTTTATTGAGGACATGGTTAAGCCCTCTGCTCTGATATTCGGCTCCTTCTTCTATTCCAATTATGCGCAGATTATATCTTTTGTCTTTGTCCATTAGTTCCTGGATTAATCTTCCCTGAAGCTTCACCTTTTCTTGGAGTGTGGTCATTTTCTGGTTGTTGTCAGCTGCTACATCGTCCAGGCGAGAGATTCTGGATTCCATATGGTCAACTCTTTGTGTTATGGTTTCAATTGCGGAGTTTATGGATGTCAGAGAGCTATTCATGGTTGTCATATCAGCTCTGATCGTGGAAATTTCTTCCTTTAAAGAGTTGTATTTTAAATCTATTTTTTCATGCATTTCAATTCTCAGGGTGTGGAGATTTTCTTTAAAGGCGGCTTGCATTGTATCCATTTTTGCTTCCATTTCTTTAAATGAGGCTTGCATTGTATCCAGTTTTGCTTCCATTTCTTTCTTAGCTTCCTGGGTGTCCTTCCAGATTTCCGCTCTAAACTCCTGGAATTGTTTTCTGATTTCATTTCTGACGCTTTCGATCATTCCTGTTAACATGGCCTCATTTGCTTTTTTATTCTCCATCTCCTCTTCAGTCGAGCTGCTTTTTGGAGCTGGCGAGTTGGCTTGTCCTTTGATGAACTGAGTTATGTTTCTTTGTGATTTGCGCATCTGGAGGTGTGTGTAGGTCTTCCCTCCCTTCTGTGTAGGCGTGTCTACGGCAGCAGGTGCTGTCGCTGTGGCCCCGCCCACCAGTGCAGGGCACGCCTACCACAGCGGGCGCTTTCGCCGGGGCCCCGCCCTCCTGTGCACTGTGAGACCCCTACAACAGGCACTTTAGCAGGGTCTGCCTCCCAGAGCGAGCCCTGGGTTGTTGGGTTGTGCTTGCGCCCTCCCGAGAGTCCGTTGGGGGGGGAGGCAGTATGAGTGGGGCCCAGTGGGATCGACTGTCCGGGTGTTTTTATTCTCAGAAGGTTTACTCCCTGATATACAGCTGCCTAACCCCTTCGTAAGTGCAGGTCCTATATGAGTTTTTTTCTCTGTTCCCTCACCACAATGCAGATTATTTTGGGGAGTTGCCAGTACAGTAACCATACCAGGAAGTTCTTAATTTATTAAGCTACTGCTTTTCTTAATCTCAATGGATATTTTTACTGATAAAAAGCTACCTATACAGCATTTTCATGTCGTTCATAAATGAGCTTTTATCTCTCCCCCATCACCAAAAATCAGATTCTTCTGAGGAGTTCCCAGTACATTATCCTTTCCCCTGTGTAATTACCTTAACAAGCTCCAGCTGTTTTTATTATCAGAAGGGATACTTCCTGATATACAGCTGCCTACCCCCTTCGTAAGTGCAGGTCCTAAATGAGCTTTTGTCTCTGATCCCTCACCACAATCCAGATTCTTTTGGGGAGTTACCAGTACAGTGACCATACCAGGAAGTACTTAATTTATTAAGTTACTGCTTTTCTTAATCTCAGTGGAGATATTTACTGATAAACAGCTATCTATGCATCATTTTCATGTCGTTCCTAAATGAGCTTTTATCTCTCTCCCCTCACCACAAATCAGATTCTTCTGAGGAGTTCCCAGTATATTATCCTTTCCTCTGTGTAAGTACCTTATCAAGCTCCAGCTGTTGTTATTCTCAGAAGGTTTACTCCCTGATATACAGCTGCCTACCCCCTTGGTAAGTGCAGGTCTAAATGAGCATTTTTCGCTGTTCAATCACCACAATCCAGATTCTTTTGGGGAGTTACCAGTACAGTAACCATACCAGGAAGTACTTAATTTATTTAGCTACTGCTTTTCATAATCTCAGTGGAGATATTTACTGATAAACAGCTACCTACGCAGCATGTTCATGTCGTTCATAAATGTGCTTTTATCTCTCTCCCCTCAACACAAATCAGATTCTTCTGAGGAGTTCCCAGTACATTATCCTTTCCCCTGTGTAATTACCTTAACAAGCTACAGCTGTTTTTATTCTCAGAAGGGATACTCCCTGATATACAGCTGCCTACCCCCTTCGTAAGTGCAGGTCCTAAATGAGCATTTTACTCTGTTCCCTCACCAAAATCCAGATTCTTTTGGGGAGTTACCAGTACAGTAACCATAACAGGGAGTACTTAATTTATTAAGCTACTGCTTTTCTTAATCTCAGTGGAGATATTTACTGATAAACAGCTACCTACGCAGCATGTTCATGTCGTTCCTAAATGAGCTTTTATCTCTCCCCCCTCACCAAAAATCAGGTTCTTCTGAGCAGTTCCCAGTACATTATCCTTTCCCCTGTGTAATTACGTTAACAAGCTCCAGCTGTTTTTATTTTCCGAAGGGATACTCCCTGATATAATGCTGCGTACCCCCTTCGTAAGTGCAGGTCCTAAATGAGCTTTTTTCTCTGTTCCCTCACCACAATCCAGATTCTTTTGGGGAGTTACCAGTGCAGTAACCATACCAGGAAGTACTTAATTTATTAAGCTACTGCTTTTCTTAATCTCAGTGGAGATATTTACTGATAAACAGCTACCTATGCAGCATTTTCATGTCGTTCCTAAATGAGCTTTTATCTCTCCCCTCACCACAAATCAGATTCTTCGGAGGCGTTCCCAGTACATTATCCTTTCCCCTGTGTAATTACCTTAACAAGCTCCAGCTGTTTTTATTCTCAGAAGGTTTACTCCATGATATACACCTGCCTACCCCCTTCGTAAGTGCAGGTCATAAATGAGCTTTTTACTCTGTTCCCTCACCACAATCCAGATTCTTTTGGGGAGTTACCAGTACAGTAACCGTACCAGGATGTACTTAATTTATTAAGCTACTGCTTTTCTTAATCTCAGTGGAGATATTTACTGATAAACAGCTACCTATGCAGCATTTTCATGTCGTTCCTAAATGAGCTTTTATCTCTCCCCCTCACCAAAAATCAGGTTCTTCTGAGGAGTTCCCAGTACATTATCCTTTCCCCTGTGTAATTACCTTAACAAGCTCCAGCTGTTTTTATTCTCCGAAGGGATACTCCCTGATATAAAGCTGCGTACCCCCTTTGTAAGTGCAGGTCCTAAATGAGCTTTTTTCTCTGTTCCCTCACCACAATCCAGATTCTTTTGGGGAGTTACCAGTACAGTAACCATACCAGGAAGTACTTAATTTATTAAGCTCCTGCTTTTCTTAATCTCAGTGGAGATATTTACTGATAAACAGCTACCTATGCAGCATGTTCTTGTCGTTCCTAAATGAGCTTTTATATCTCTCCCCTCCCCACAAATCAGATTTTTCTGAGGAGTTCCCAGTACATTATCCTTTCCACTGTGTAATTACCTTAACAAGCTCCAGCTGTTTTTATTCTCCGAAGGGATACTCCCTGATATAAAGCTGCGTACCCCCTTCGTAAGTGCAGGTCCTAAATGAGCTTTTTTCTCTGTTCCCTCACCACAATCCAGATTCTTTTGGGGAGTTACCAGTACAGTAACCATACCAGGAAGTACTTAATTTATTAAGCTCCTGCTTTTCTTAATCTCAGTGGAGATATTTACTGATAAACAGCTACCTATGCAGCATGTTCTTGTCGTTCCTAAATGAGCTTTTAAATCTCTCCCCGCCCCACAAATCAGCTTTTTCTGAGGAGTTCCCAGTACATTATCCTTTCCCCTGTGTAATTACCTTAACAAGCTCCAGCTATTTTTACTCTCAGAAAGTATACTCCCTGATATACAGCTGCCTACCCCCTTCGTAAGTGCAGGTCCTAAATGAGCTTTTTTCTCTGTTCCCTCACGGCAATCCAGATTCTTTTGTGCAGTTACCAGTACAGTAACCATACTGGAAAGTACTTAATATATTAAGCTACTGCTATTCATAATCTCAGTGGAGATATTTACTGATAAACAGCTACCTATGCAGCATTTTCATGTCGTTCATAAATGAGCTTTTATTTCTCTCCCCTCATCTCAAATCAGATTCTTCTGAGGAGTTCCCAGTACATTATCCTTTCCCCTGTGTAATTACCTTAACAATCTCCAGCTGTTTTAATTCTCAGAAGGGATACTCCCTGATATACAGCTGCCTACCCCATTCGTAACTGCAGGTCCTAAATGAGCTTTTTTCTCTGTTCCCTCACCACCATCCAGATTCTTTTGGGGTGTTACCAGTACAGTAACCATACGAGGAAGTACTTAATTTATTAAGCTACTGCTTTTCTTAATCTCAGTGGAGAAATTTACTGATAAACTGCTACCTACGCAGCATGTTCATGTCGTTCCTAAATGAGCTTTTATCTCTCTCTCCTCACCACAAATAGATTCTTCTGAGGAGTTCCCAGTACATTATCCTTTCCCCTGTGTAATTACCTTAACAAGCTCCAGCTGTTTTTATTCTCACAAGGTTTACTCCCTGATATACAGCTGCCCACCCCCTTCGTAAGTGCAGGTCCTAAATGAGCTTTTTTCTCTGTTCCCTCACCACAATCCAGATTCTTTGGGGGAGTTACTAGTAGAGTAACCATACCAGGAAGTACTTAATTTATTAAGCTACTTCTTTTCTAAATCTCAGTGGAGATATTTACTGATAAACAGCTACCTACGCAGCATTTTCATGTCGTTCCTAAATGAGCTTTTATCTCTCTCCCCTCACCACCAATCAGACTCTTCTGAGGAATGCCCAGTACATTATCCTTTGCCCTGTGTAATTACCTTAACAAGCTCCAGCTGTTTTTATTCAAAGAAGGTTTACTCCCTGATATACAGCTGCCTACCCCCTTCGTAAGTGCAGGTCCTAAATGAGATTTTTTCTCTGTTCCCTCACCACAATCCAGATTCGTTTGGGGAGTTAACAGTACAGTAACTATACTAGGAAGTACTTAATTTATTAAGCTACTGCCTTTCTTAATCTCAGTGGAGATATTTACTGATAAACAGCTACCTATGCAGCATGTTCATGTCGTTCCTAAATGAGCTTTTATCTCTCTCCCCTCACCACAAATCAGATTCTTCTTAGGAGTTCCCAGTACATTATCCTTTCCCTTGTATAATTACCTTAACAAGCTCCAGCTGTTTTTATTCTCAGTAGGTTTACTCCCTGATATACAGCTGCCTACCCCCTTCGTAAGTGCAGGTCCTAAATAAGCTTTTTTCCCTGTTCCCTCACCACAATCCAGATTCTTTTGGCGAGTTACCAGTACAGTAACCATACCAGGAAGTACTTAATTTATTAAGCTACTGCTTTTCTTAATCTCAGTGGAGATATTTACTGATAAACAGCTACCTACGCAGCATGTTCATGTCGTTCCTAAATGAGCTTTTATCTCTCTCCCCTCACCACAAATCAGATTCTTCTGAGGAATTCCCAGTACATTATCCTTTCCCCTGCATAATTACCTTAACAAGCTCCAGCTGTTTTTATTCTCAGAAGGGATACTCCCTGATATACAGCTGCCTAACCCCTTCGTAAGTGAAGGTCCTAAATGAGCTTTTTTCTCTGTTCCCTCACCACAATCCAGATTCATTTGGGGAGTTTCCAGTACAGTAACCATACCAGGAAGTACTTAATTTATTAAGCTACTGCTTTTCTTAATCTCAGTGGAGATATTTACTGATAAACAGCTACCTACGCAGCATGTTCATGTCGTTCCCAAATGAGCTTTTATCACTTTCCCCTCACCACAAATCAGATTCTTCTGAGGAGTTCCCAGTACATTATCCTTTCCCCTGTGTAATTACCTTAACAAGCTCCAGTGGTTCTTATTCTCAGAATGGATACTCCCTGATATACAGCTGTCTACCCCCTTCGTATGTGCAGGTCCTAAATGAGCTTTTGTCTCTGTTCCCTCACCACAATCCAGATTCTTTTGGGGAGTTACCAGTACAGTAACTATACCAGGAAGTACTTAATTTATTAAGCTACTACTTTTCTTAATCTCAGTGGAGATATTTACTGATAAACAGCTAACTACGCAGCATGTTCATGTCGTTCCTAAATGAGCTTTTATCTCTCTCCCCTCACCACAAATCAGATTCTTCTGATTAGTTCCCAGTACATTATCCTTTCCCCTGTGTAATTACCTTAACAAGCTCCACGTGTTTTTATTTGCAGAAGGTTTACTCCCTGATATACAGCTGCCTATCCCTTGGTAAGTGCAGGTCTAAATGAGCATTTTTCGCTGTTCAATCACCACAATCCAGATTCTTTTGGGGAGTTACCAGTACAGTAACCATACCAGGAAGTACTTAATTTATTTAGCTACTGCTTTTCATAATCTCAGTGGAGATATTTACTGATAAACAGCTACCTACGCAGCATGTTCAGGTCGTTCCTAAATGAGCTTTTATCTCTCTCCCCTCAACACAAATCAGATTCTTCTGAGGGGTTCTTAGTACATTATCCTTTCCCCTGTGTAATTACCTTAACAAGCTACAGCTGTTTTTATTCTCAGAACGGATACTCCCTGATATACAGCTGCCTACCCCCTTCGTAAGTGCAGGTCCTAAATGAGCTTTTTACTCTGTTCCCTCACCACAATCCAGATTCTATTGGGGAGTTACCAGTACAGTAACCATACCAGGAAGTACTTAATTTATTAAGCTACTGCTTTTCTTAATCTCAGTGGAGATATTTACTGATAAACAGCTACCTACGCAGCATGTTCATGTCGTTCCTAAATGAGCTTTTATCTCTCTCCCCTCACCACAAATCAGATTCTTCTGAGGAATTCCCAGTACATTATCCTTTCCCCTGCATAATTACCTTAACAAGCTCCAGCTGTTTTTATTCTCAGAAGGGATACTCCCTGATATACAGCTGCCTAACCCCTTCGTAAGTGAAGGTCCTAAATGAGCTTTTTTCTCTGTTCCCTCACCACAATCCAGATTCATTTGGGGAGTTTCCAGTACAGTAACCATACCAGGAAGTACTTAATTTATTAAGCTACTGCTTTTCTTAATCTCAGTGGAGATATTTACTGATAAACAGCTACCTACGCAGCATGTTCATGTCGTTCCCAAATGAGCTTTTATCACTTTCCCCTCACCACAAATCAGATTCTTCTGAGGAGTTCCCAGTACATTATCCTTTCCCCTGTGTAATTACCTTAACAATCTCCAGTGGTTCTTATTCTCAGAATGGATACTCCCTGATATACAGCTGTCTACCCCCTTCGTATGTGCAGGTCCTAAATGAGCTTTTGTCTCTGTTCCCTCACCACAATCCAGATTCTTTTGGGGAGTTACCAGTACAGTAACTATACCAGGAAGTACTTAATTTATTAAGCTACTACTTTTCTTAATCTCAGTGGAGATATTTACTGATAAACAGCTAACTACGCAGCATGTTCATGTCGTTCCTAAATGAGCTTTTATCTCTCTCCCCTCACCACAAATCAGATTCTTCTGATTAGTTCCCAGTACATTATCCTTTCCCCTGTGTAATTACCTTAACAAGCTCCACGTGTTTTTATTTGCAGAAGGTTTACTCCCTGATATACAGCTGCCTATCCCTTGGTAAGTGCAGGTCTAAATGAGCATTTTTCGCTGTTCAATCACCACAATCCAGATTCTTTTGGGGAGTTACCAGTACAGTAACCATACCAGGAAGTACTTAATTTATTTAGCTACTGCTTTTCATAATCTCAGTGGAGATATTTACTGATAAACAGCTACCTACGCAGCATGTTCAGGTCGTTCCTAAATGAGCTTTTATCTCTCTCCCCTCAACACAAATCAGATTCTTCTGAGGGGTTCTTAGTACATTATCCTTTCCCCTGTGTAATTACCTTAACAAGCTACAGCTGTTTTTATTCTCAGAACGGATACTCCCTGATATACAGCTGCCTACCCCCTTCGTAAGTGCAGGTCCTAAATGAGCTTTTTACTCTGTTCCCTCACCACAATCCAGATTCTATTGGGGAGTTACCAGTACAGTAACCATACCAGGGAGTACTTAATTTATTAAGCTACTGCTTTTCTTAATCTCAGTGGAGATATTTACTGATAAACAGCTACCTATGCAGCATGTTCATGTCGTTCCTAAATGAGCTTTAATCTCTCCCCCCTCACCAAAAATCAGGTTCTTCTGAGCAGTTCCCAGTACATTATCCTTTCCCCTGTGTAATTACGTTAACAAGCTCGAGCTGTTTTTTTTCTCCGAATGGATACTCCCTGATATAAAGCTGAGTACCCCCTTCGTAAGTGCAGGTCCTAAATGAGCTTTTTTCTCTGTTCCCTCACGACAATCCAGATTCTTTTGGGGAGTTACCAGTACAGTAACTATACCAGGAAGTACTTAATTTATTAAGCTACTGCCTTTCTTAATCTCAGTGGAGATATTTACTGATAAACAGCTACCTATGCAGCATGTTCATGTCGTTCCTAAATGAGCTTTTATCTCTCTCCCCTCAACACAAATCAGATTCTTCTGAGGAGTTCCAGTACATTATCCTTTCCCCTGTGTAATTACCTTAACAAGCTACAGCTGTTTTTATTCTCAGAAGGGATACTCCCTGATATACAGCTGCCTACCCCCTTCGTAAGTGCAGGTCCTAAATGAGCTTTTTACTCTGTTCCCTCACCACAATCCAGATTCTTTTGGGGAGTTACCAGTACAGTAACCATACCAGGGAGTACATAATTTATTAAGCTACTGCTTTTCTTAATCTCAGTGGAGTTATTTACTGATAAACAGCTACCTATGCAGCATGTTCATGTCGTTCCTAAATGAGCTTTAATCTCTCCCCCCTCACCAAAAATCAGGTTCTTCTGAGCAGTTCCCAGTACATTATCCTTTCCCCTGTGTAATTACGTTAACAAGCTCGAGCTGTTTTTATTCTCCGAAGGGATACTCCCTGATATAAAGCTGCGTACCCCCTTCGTAAGTGCAGGTCCTAAATGAGCTTTTTTCTCTGTTCCCTCACAACAATCCAGATTCTTTTGGGGAGTTACCAGTAGAGTAACCATACCAGGAAGTACTTAATTTATTAAGCTACTTCTTTTCGAAATCACAGTGGAGATATTTACTGATAAACAGCTACCTACGCAGCATTTTCATGTCGTTCCTAAATGAGCTTTTATCTCTCTCCCCTCACCACCAATCAGATTCTTCTGAGGACTGCCCAGTACATTATCCTTTCCCCTGTGTAATTACCTTAACAAGCTCCAGCTGTTTTTATTCTCAGTAGGTTTACTCCCTGATATACAGCTGCCTACCCCCTTCGTAAGTGCAGGTCCTAAATGAGCTTTTTTCTCTGTTCCCTCACCACAATCCAGATTCTTTTGGGGAGTTACCAGTACAGTAACCATACCAGGAAGTACTTAATTTATTAAGCTACTGCTTTTCTTAATCTCAGTGGAGATATTTACTGATAAACAGCTACCTACGCAGCATGTTCATGTCGTTCCTAAATGAGCTTTTATCTCTACCCTCACCACAAATCAGATTCTTCGGAGGCGTTCCCAGTACATTAACCTTTCCCCTGTGTAATTACCTTAACAAGCTCCAGCTGTTTTTATTCTCCGAAGGGATACTCCCTGATATAAAGCTGCGTACCCCCTTCGTAAGTGCAGGTCCTAAATGAGCTTTTTTCTCTGTTCCCTCACCACAATCCAGATTCTTTTGGGGAGTTACCAGTACAGTAACCATACCAGGAAGTACTTAATTTATTAAGCTACTGCTTTTCTTAATCTCAGTGGAGATATTTACTGATAAACAGCTACCTATGCAGCATTTTCATGTCGTTCCTAAATGAGCTTTTATCTCTCCCCCTCACCAAAAATCAGGTTCTTCTGAGGAGTTCCCAGTACATTATCCTTTCCCCTGTGTAATTACCTTAACAAGCTCCAGCTGTTTTTATTCTCCGAAGGGATACTCCCTGATATAAAGCTGCGTACCCCCTTCGTAAGTGCAGGTCCTAAATGAGCTTTTTTCTCTATTCCCTCACCACACTCCAGATTCTTTTGGGGAGTTACCAGTACAGTAACCATACCAGGAAGTACTTAATTTATTAAGCTACTGCTTTTCTTAATCTCAGTGGAGATATTTACTGATAAACAGCTACCTATGCAGCATGTTCTTGTCGTTCCTAAATGAGCTTTTATATCTCTCCCCTCCCCACAAATCAGATTTTTCTGAGGAGTTCCCAGTACATTATCCTTTCCGCTGTGTAATTACCTTAACAAGCCCCAGCTATTTTTACTCTCAGAATGTATACTCCCTGATATACAGCTGCCTATCCCCTTCGTAAGTGCAGGTCCTAAATGAGCTTTTTTCTCTGTTCCCTCACGACAATCCAGATTCTTTTGTGCAGTTACCAGTACAGTAACCATACCAGGAAGTACTTAATTTATTAAGCTACTGCTTTTCTTAATCTCAGTGGAGATATTTACTGATAAACAGCTACCTATGCAGCATTTTCATGTCGTTCGTAAATGAGCTTTTATCTCTCTCCCCTCACCAAAAATCAGATTCTTCTGAGGAGTTCGCAGTACATTATCCTTTCCCCTGTGTAATTACCTTAACAAGCCCCAGCTGTTTGTATTCTCAGAAGGTTTACTCCCTGATATATAGCTGCCCACCCCCTTCGTAAGTTCAGGTCCTAAATGAGCTTTTGTCTCTGTTCCCTCACCACAATCCAGATTCTTTTGGGGAGTTACCAGTAGAGTAACCATACCAGGAAGTACTTAATTTATTAAGCTACTTCTTTTCTAAATCTCAGTGGAGATATTTACTGATAAACAGCTACCTACGCAGCATTTTCATGTCGTTCCTAAATGAGCTTTTATCTCTCTCCCCTCACCACCAATCAGATTCTTCTGAGGACTGCCCAGTACATTATCCTTTCCCCTGTGTAATTACCTTAACAAGCTCCAGCTGTTTTTATTCTCAGTAGGTTTACTCCCTGATATACAGCTGCCTACCCCCTTCGTAAGTGCAGGTCCTAAATGAACTTTTTTCTCTGTTCCCTCACCACAATCCAGATTCTTTTGGGGAGTTACCAGTACAATAACCATACCAGGAAGTACTTAATTTATTAAGCTACTGCTTTTCTTAATCTCAGTGGAGATATTTACTGATAAACAGCTACCTACGCAGCATGTTCATGTCGTTCCTAAATGAGCTTTTATCTCTACCCTCACCACAAATCAGATTCTTCGGAGGCGTTCCCAGTACATTATCCTTTCCCCTGTGTAATTACCTTAACAAGCTCCAGCTGTTTTTATTCTCCGAAGGGATACTCCCTGATATAAAGCTGCGTACCCCCTTCGTAAGTGCAGGTCCTAAATGAGCTTTTTTCTCTGTTCCCTCACCACAATCCAGATTCTTTTGGCGAGTTACCAGTACAGTAACCATACCAGGAAGTACTTAATTTATTAAGCTACTGCTTTTCTTAATCTCAGTGGAGATATTTACTGATAAACAGCTACCTATGCAGCATTTTCATGTCGTTCCTAAATGAGCTTTTATCTCTCCCCCTCACCAAAAATCAGGTTCTTCTGAGGAGTTCCCAGTACATTATCCTTTCCCCTGTGTAATTACCTTAACAAGCTCCAGCTGTTTTTATTCTCCGAAGGGATACTCCCTGATATAAAGCTGCGTACCCCCTTCGTAAGTGCAGGTCCTAAATGAGCTTTTTTCTCTGTTCCCTCACCACAATCCAGATTCTTTTGGGGAGTTACCAGTACAGTAACCATACCAGGAAATACTTAATTTATTAAGCTACTGCTCTTCTTAATCTCAGTGGAGACATTTACTGATAAACAGCTACCTATGCAGCATTTTAATATCGTTGTTTACTGAGCTTTTATCTCTCTTCCCTCAACACAAATCAGATTCTTCTGAGGAGTTCCAGTATATTATCCTTTCCCCTGTGTAATTACCTTAACAAGCCCCAGCTGTTTGTATTCTCAGAAGGTTTACTCCCTGATATATAGCTGCCCACCCCCTTCGTAAGTTCAGGTCCTAAATGAGCTTTTGTCTCTGTTCCCTCACCACAATCCAGATTCTTTTGGGGAGTTACCAGTAGAGTAACCATACCAGGAAGTACTTAATTTATTAAGCTACTTCTTTTCTAAATCTCAGTGGAGATATTTACTGATAAACAGCTACCTACGCAGCATTTTCATGTCGTTCCTAAATGAGCTTTTATCTCTCTCCCCTCACCACCAATCAGATTCTTCTGAGGACTGCCCAGTACATTATCCTTTCCCCTGTGTAATTACCTTAACAAGCTCCAGCTGTTTTTATTCTCAGAAGGTTTACTCCCTGATATACAGCTGCCTACCCCCTCCGTAAGTGCAGGTCCTAAATGAGCTTTTTTCTCTGTTCCCTCACCACAATCCAGATTCTTTTGGGGAGTTACCAGTACAGTAACTATAGCAGGAAGTACTTAATTTATTAAGCTACTGCCTTTCTTAATCTCAGTGGAGATATTTACTGATAAACCGCTACCTATGCAGCATGTTCATGTCGTTCCTAAATGAGCTTTTATCTCTCTCCCCTCACCACAAATCAGATTCTTCTGAGGAGTTCCCAGTACATTATCCTTTCCCCTGTGTGATTACCTTAACTAGATCCAGATGTATTTATTCTCAGAAGGGATACTCCCTGATATACAGCTGCCTAACCCCTTCGTAAGTGCAGGTCCTAAATGAGCTTTTTTCTCTGTTCCCTCACCACAATCCAGATTCTTTTGGGGAGTTACCAGTACAGTAACCATACCAGGAATTACTTAATTTATTAAGCTACTGCTTTTCTTAATCTCAGTGGAGATATTTACTGATAAACAGCTACCTACTCAGCATGTTCATGTCGTTCCTAAATGAGCTATTATCTGTCTCCCCTCACCACAAATCAGATAATTCTGAGGAGTTCCCAGTACATGATCCTTTCCCCTGTGTAATTACCTGAACAAGCTCCAGCTGTTTTTATTCTCAGAAGGTTTTCTCCATGATATACAGCTGCCTACCCCCTTCGTAAGTGCAGGTCCTATATGAGCTTTTTTCTCTGTTCCCTCACCACAATCCACATTCTTTTGGGGAGTTACCAGTACAGTAACCATACCAGGAAGTACTTAATTTATTAAGCTACTGCTTTTCTTAATCTCAGTGGAGATATTTACTGATAAACAGCTACCTACGCAGCATGTTCATGTCGTTCCTAAATGTGCTTTTATCTCTCTCCCCTCACCACAAATCAGATTCTTCTGAGGAGTTCCCTGTACATTATCCTTTCCCCTGTGTAATTACCTTAACAAGCTCCAGCTGTATTTATTCTCAGAAGGGATACTCCCTGATATACAGCTGACTAACCCCTTCGTAAGTGCAGATCCTAAATGAGCTTTTTTCTCTCTTGCCTCACCACAATCCAGATTCTTTGGGGAGTTTCCAGTACAGTAATTATACCAGGAAGTACTTAATTTATTAAGCTACTGCTTTTCTTAATCTCAGTGGAGATATTTACTGATAAAAAGCTACCTACGCAGCATTTTCATGTCGTAGTTAAGTGAACTTTTATCTCTCTCCCCTCACCACTAATCAGATTCTTCTGAAGAGCTCCCAGTACATTATTCTTTCCCCTGTGTAATTACCTTAAAAAGCTCTAGCTGTTTTTATTCTCAGGAGGATTACTCCCTGATATACAGCTGCCTACACCCTTCGTAAGTGCAGGTCCTAAATGAGCTTTTTTCTCTGTTCCGTCTCCACAATCCATATTCTTTGGGGGAGTTACCAGTACAGTAACCATACCAGGTTGTACTTAATATATTAAGCTACTGCTTTTCTTAATCTCAGTGGAGATATTTACTAATAAACAGCTACCTATGCAGCATTTTCATGTCGTTCCTAAATGAGCTTTTATCTCTCTCCACTCACCACAAATCAGATTCTTCTGAGGAGTTCCCAGTACATTATCCTTTCCCCTGTGTAATTACCTTAACAAGCTCCAGCTGTTTTTATTCTCAGAAGGGATACTCCCTGATATACAGCTGCCTACCCCCTTCGTAAGTGCAGGTCCTAAATGAGCTTTTATCTCTCTCCCCTCACCACAAATCAGATTCTTCTGAGGAGTTCCCAGTACATTATCCTTTCCCCTGTTTAATTACCTTAACAAGCGACAGCTGTTTTTATTCTCTGAAGGTTTACTCCCTGATATATAGATGCCTACCCCCTTCGGAAGTGCAGGTCCTAAATGAGCTTTTTTCTCTGTTCCCTCACCACAATCCAGATTCTTTTGGGGAGTTACCAGTACAGTAACCATACCAGGAAGTACTTAATTTATTAAGCTACTGCTTTTCTTAAACTCAGTGGAGATATTTACTGATAAACAGCTACATATGCAGCTTTTTCATTTCGTTCCTAATGAGCTTTTATCTCTCTCCCCTCAGCACAAATCAGATGGTTCTGAGGAGTTCCCAGTACATTATCCTTTCCCCTGTGTAATTACCTTAACAAGCTCCAGCTGTTTTTATTATCAGAAGGGATACTCCCTGATATACAGCTGCCCACCCACATCGTAAATGCAGGTCCTAAATGAGCTTTTTTCGCTGTTCCCTCACCAAAATCCAGATCCTTTTGGGGGAGTTACCCATACAGTATCCATACCAGGAAGTACTTAATTTATTAAGCTACTGCTTTTCTTAATCTCAGTGGAGATATTTACTGATAAACAGCTACCTACGCAGCATGTTCATGTCATTCCTAAATGAGCTATTATCTCTCTCCCCTCAACACAAATCAGATTCTTCTGAGGAGTTCCCAGTAAATTATCCTTTCCCCTGTGTAATTACCTTAACAAGCTGCAGCTGTTTTTATTCTCAGAAGGGATACTCCCTGATATACAGCTGCCTACCCCCTTCGTAAGTGCAGGTCCTAAATGAGCTTTTTCTCTTTTCACTCACCACAATCCAGATTCTTTTGGGGAGTTACCAGTACAGTAACCATACCAGGAAGTACTTAATTTATTGAGCTACTGCTTTTCGTATTCTCAGTGGAGATATTTACTGATAAACAGCTACCTACACAGCATGTTCATGTATTGCCTAAATGAGCTTTTATCTCTCTCCCCTCACCACAAATCAGATTCTTCTGAGGATTTCCCAGTACATTATACTTTCCCCTGTGTAATTACCTTAACAAGTTCCAGCTGTTTTTATTCTCAGAAAGTTTACTCCCTGATATACAGCTGCCTACCCCCTTCGTAAGTGCAGGTCCTAAATGAGCTTTTATCTCTCGACATTCACCACAAATAAGATTCTTCTGAGGAATTCCCAGTACATTATCCTTTCCCCTGTGAAATTACCTTAACAAGCTCCAGCTGTTTTTATTCTCAGAAGGGATACTCCCTGATATACAGCTGCCTAACCCCTTCGTAAGTGCAGGTCCTAAATGAGCTTTTTTCTCTGTTCCCTCACCACAATCCAGATTCTTTTGGGGAGTTACCAGTACAGTAACCATACCAGGAAGTACTTAATTTATTAAGCTACTGCTTTTCTTAATCTCAGTGGAGATATTTACTGATAAACAGCTACCTATGCAGCATTTTCATGTCGTTCCTAAATGAGCATTTATCTCTCTCCCCTCACCACAAATCAGATTCTTCTGAGGAGTTCCCTATAAATTATCCTTTCCCCTGTGTAATTACCTTAATAAGCCCCAGCTGTTTATATTCTCTGAAGGTTTACTCCCTGATATACAGCTGCCTACCCCCTTTGTAAGTGCTGGTCCTAAATGAGCTTTTTTCTCTGTTCCCTCACCACAATGCAGATTCTTTTGGGGAGTTACCAGTACAATAACCATACCGGGAAGTATTTAATTTATTAAGCTACTGCTTTTCTTATTCTCAGTGGAGATATTTACTGATAAACGGCTACCTACGCAGCATGTTCATGTCGTTCCTAAATGAGCTTTTATCTCTCTCCCCTCACCACAAATCAGATTCTTCTGAGGGGTTCCCAGTACATTATCCTTTCCCCTGTGTAATTTCCTTAACGAGCTCCAGCTGTTTTTATTTTCAGAAGGTTTACTCCCTGATATACAGCTGCCTACCCCCTTGGTAAGTGCAGGTCCTAAATGAGCTTTTTTCTCTGTTCCCTCACCACATTCCAGATTCTTTTGGGGAGTTACGAGTACAGTAACCATAACGGGAAGTACTTAATTTATTAAGCTACTGCTTTTCTTAATCTCAGTGGAGATATTTACTGATAAATAGCTACCTACCCAGCATGTTCATGTCGTTCCTAAATGAGCTTTTATCTCTCTCTCCTCAACACAAATCAGATTCTTCTGAGGAGTTCCCAGTACATTATCACTTCCCCTGTGTAATTACCTTAACAAGCTCCAGCTGTTTTTATTCTCAGAAGGGATACTCCCTGATATACAGCTGCCTACCCCCTTCGTAAGTGCAGGTCCTAAATGAGCTTTTTTCTCTGTTCCCTCACCACAATCCAGACTCTTTTGGGGAGTTAACAGTACAGTAACCATAACAGGAAGTACTTAATTTATTAAGCTACTGCTTTTCTTAATCTCAGTGGAGATATTTACTGACAACAGCTACCTACGCAGCATGTTCATGTCGTTCCTAAATGAGCTTTTATCTCTCTCCCCTCCCCACAATTCAGATTCTTCTGAGGAGTTCCCAGTGCATTATCCTTTCCCCTGTGTAATTACCTTAACAAGATCCAGCTGTTTTTATTGTCAGAAGGTTTACTCCCTGATATACAGCTGCCTACCGCCTTCGTAAGTGCAGGTCCTAAATGAG
This sequence comes from Perognathus longimembris pacificus, assembly GCF_023159225.1. NCBI lineage: Eukaryota > Metazoa > Chordata > Mammalia > Rodentia > Heteromyidae > Perognathus > Perognathus longimembris. The sequence goes on along the minus strand of NW_025956391.1, from coordinate 7,907 downwards.
CTTTTTTCTCTGTTAACTCACCACAATCCAGATTCTTTTGGGGAGTTCCCAGTAAAGTAACCATACCAGGAAGTACTTAATTTATTAAGCTACTGCTTTTCTAAATCTCAGTGGAGATATTTACTGATAAACAGCTACTTATGCAGCATGTTCATGTCGTTCCTAAATGAGCTTTTATCTCTCTCCCCTCACCACAAATCAGATTCTTCTGAGGAGATACCAGTACATTATCCTTTCCCCTGTATAATTCCCTGAACAAGCTCCAGCTGTTTTTATTCTCAGAAGCTGTACTCCCTGATATACAGCTGCCTACCGCCTTCTTAAGTGAAGGTCCTAAATGAGCTTTTTTCGCTCTTCAATCACCACAATCCAGATTTTTTGGGGAGTTACCTGTATAGTAACCATACCAGGAATTCTTTAATTTATTAAGCTACTGATTTTCTTAAACTCAGTGGCGAAATTTACTGATATACAGCGACCTAAGCAGCATGTTCATGTCGTTCCTAAATGAGCTTTTATCTCTCTCCCCTCACTACAAATCAGATTCTTCTGGGGATTTCCCTGTACATTATCCTTTCCCCTGTGTAATTTCCTTAACAAGCTCCAGCTGTTTTTATTCTCAGAAGGTTTACTCCCTAATATACAGCTGCCTACCCCCTTCGTAAGTGCAGGTCCTAAATGAGCTTTTTTCTCTGTTCCCTCACCACAATCCAGATTCTTTTGGGGAGTTACCAGTACAGTAACCATACCAGGACGTACTTAATTTATTAAGCTACTACTTTTCTTAATCTCAGTGGAGGTATTTACTGATAAACAGCTACCTACGCAGCATGTTTATGTCGTTCCTAAATGAGCTTTTATCTCTCTCCCCTCACCACAAATCAGATGCTTCTGAGGAGTTCATAGTACATTATCCTTTCACCTGTGTAATTACCTTAACAAGCTCCAGCTCTTTTTATTCTCAGAAGGGATACTCCCTGATATACAGCTGCCTACCCCCTTCGTAAGTGCAGGTCCTAAATGAGCTTTTTTCTCTGTTCCCTCACCACAATGCAGATTCTTTTGGGGAATTACCAGTACAGTAACCATACCAGGAAGTACTTAATTTATTAAGATACTGCCTTTCTTAATTTCAGTGGAGATATTTACTTATAAACAGCTACCTGCGCAGCATGTTCATGTATTTCCTAAATGAGCTATTATCTCTCTCCCCTCAACACAAAACAGATTCTTTTGAGGAGTTCCCAGTACATTTTCCTTTCCCCTGTTTAATTACCTTGACAAGCTCCAGCTGTTTTTATTCTCTTAAGGTTGACTCCCTGATATACAGCTGCGTACCCCCTTCGTATGTGCAGGTCCTCAATGAGCTTTTTTCTCTGTTTCCTCACCACAATCCAGATTCTTTTGGGGAGTTACCAGTACAGTAACCATACCAGGAAGTACTTCATTCATTAAGCTACTGCTTTTCTTAATCAGTGGAGACATTTACTGATAAACAGGTACCTATGCAGCATTTTCATGACGTTCCTAAATGAGCTTTTATCTCTCTCCCTTCACCACAAATCATATTCTTCTGAGGAGTTCCCAATACATTATGCTTACCCCTGTGTAATTACCTTAACAAGCTCCAGCTGTTATTATTCTCAGAAGGCTTATTCCCTGATATACAGCTGCCTACGCCGTTCGTAAGTGCAGGTCCTAAATGAGCTTTTTTCGCTGTTCAATCACCACAATCCAGATTCTTTGGGGAGTTACCAGTACAGTAACCATACCAGGAAGTACTTCATTTATTAAGCTACTGCTTTTCCTAATCTCAGTGGAGATATTTACTGATAAACAGCTTCCTACGCAGCATGTTCATGTCTTTCCTAAATGAGCTTTTATCTCTCTCCCCTCACCACCAATCAGATTCTTCTGAGGAGTTCCCAGTACATTATCCTTTCCCCTGTGTAATTACCTTAACAAGCTACAGCTGTTTTTATTCTCACAAGGTTTCCTCCCTGATATACAGCTGCCTACCCCCTTCGTAAGTGCAGGTCCTAAATGAGTTTTTTCTCTGTTCCCTCACCACAATCCAGATTCTTTTGGGGAGTTACCAGTACAGTAACCATACCAGAATGTACTTAATTTATTAAGCAACTGCTTTTCTTAATCTCAGTGGCGATATTTACTGATAAATAGTTACCTACGTAGCATGTTCATGTCGTTCCTAAATGAGCTTTTATCTCTCTCCCCTCACCACAAATCAGATTCTTCTGAGGAGTTCCCAGTACATTATCCTTTCCCCTGTGTAATTACCTTAACAAGCTCCATCTGTTTTTATTCTCAGAAGGTTTATTCCCTGATATACAGCTGCCTAACCCCTTCGTAAGTGCAGGTCCTAAATGAGCTTTTTTCTCTGTTCCCTCACCACAATCCAGATTCTTTTGGGGAGTTACCAGTACAGTAACCATACCAGGAAGTACTTAATTTATTAAGCTACTGCTTTTCTTAATCTCAGTGGAGATATTTACTGATAAACCGCTACCTATGCAGCATTTTCATGTCGTTCTTAAATGAGCTTTTATCTCTCTCCCTCACCACCAATCAGATTCTTCTGAGGAGTTCAAAGTACATTATCCTTTCCCCTGTGTAATTACCTTAACAAGCTCCAGCTGTTTTTATTCTCAGAAGGTTTACTCCCTGATATACAGCTGCCTACCCCCTTCGTAAGTGCAGGTCCTAAATGAGCTTTTTTCTCTGTTCCCTCACCACAATCCAGATTCTTTTGGGGAGTTACCAGTACAGTAACCATACCAGGAAGTACTTAATTTATTAAGCTACTGCTTTTCTTAATCTTAGTGGAGATATTTACTGATAAACAGCTACCTACGCAGCATGTTCATGTCGTTCCTAAATGAGCTTTTATCTCTCTCCCCTCACCACAAATCAGATTCTTCTGAGGAGTTCTTAGTACATTATCCTTTCCCCTGTGGAATTACCTTAACAAGCTCCAGCTGTTTTTATTCTGAGAAGGGATACTCCATGATATACATGTGTCTACCCCCTTCGTAATTCCAGGTCCTAAATGAGCTTTTTTCTCTGTTCCCTCACCACAATCCAGATTGTTTTGGGGAGTTACGAGTACAGTAACCATTCCAGGAAGTACTTAATTTAGTAAGCTACTGCTTTTCTTAATCTCAGTGGAGATATTTACTATTAAATAGCTACCTATGCAGCATTTCCATGTCGTTCATAAATTAGCTTTTATCTCTCTCCCCTCACCACAAATCAGATTCTTCTGAAGAGTTCCCAGTACATTATCCTTTCCCCTGTGTAATTACCTTAACAAGCTCCAGCTGTTTTTATTCTCAGAAGGTTTACTCCCTGATATACAGCTGCCTACCCCCTTCGTAAGTGCAGGTCCTAAATGAGCTTTTTTCTCTGTTCCCTCACCACAATCCAGATTCTTTGGGGGAGTTACCAGTACAGTAACCATACCAGGAAGTACTTAATTTATTAAGCTGCTGCTTTTCTTAATCTCAGTGGATATATTTACTAATAAACTGCTACCTACGCAGCATGTTCATGTCTTTCCTAAATGAGCTTTTATCTCTCTCCCCTCAAAAAAATCAGATTCTTCTGAGGAGGTCTTAGTACATTATCCTTTCCCCTGTGTAATTACCTTAACAAGCTCCAGTTGTTTTTATTCTCAGAAGGGATACTCCCTGATATACATGTGTCTACTCCCTTCGTAATTGCAGGTCCTAAATGAGCTTTTTTCTCTGTTCCCTCACCACAATCCAGATTCTTTTGGGGAGTTACCAGTACAGTAACCATACCAGGAAGTACTTAATTTATTAAGCTACTGCTTTTCTTAATCTCAGTGGAGATATTTACTGATAAACAGCTACCTACGCAGCATGTTCATGTCGTTGCTAAATGAGCTTTTATCTCTCTCCCCTCACCACAAATCAGATTCTTCTGAAGAGTTCCCAGTACATTATACTTTGCCCTGTGTATTTACCTTAACAAACTCCAGCTGTTTTTATTCTCAGAAGGTTTACTCCCTGATATACAGCTGCCTACCCCCTTCGTAAGTGCAGGTCCTAAATGAGCTTTTTTCTCTGTTCCCTCACCACAATCCAGATTCTTTTGGGGAGTTACCAGTACAGTAACCATACCAGGAAGTACTTAATTTATTAAGCTACTGCTTTTCTTAATCTCAGTGGAGATATTTACAGATAAACAGCTACCTACGCAGCATGTTCATGTCGTTCCTAAATGAGCTTTTATCTCTCTGCCCTCACCACAAATCAGATTCTTCTGAGGAGTTCCCAGTACATTATCCTTTCCCCTGTGTAATTACCTTAACAAGCTCCAGCTGTTTTTATTCTCAGAAGGTTTACCTCCCTGATATACAGCTGCCTACCCCCTTCGTAGTGCAGGTCCTAAATGAGCTTTTTTCTCTGTTCCCTCACCACAATCCAGATTCTTTTGGGGAGTTACCAGTACAGTAACCATACCAGGAAGTACTTATTTATTAAGCTACTGCTTTTCTTAATCTCAGTGGAGATATTTACTGAGAAACAGCTACCTACGCAGCATGTTCATGTCGTTCCTAAATGAGCTTTTATCTCTCTGCCCTCACCACAAATCAGATTCTTCTGAGGAGTTCCCAGTACATTATCCTTTCCCCTGTGTAATTACCTTAACAAGCTCCAGCTGTTTTTATTCTCAGAAGGTTTACTCCCTGATATACAGCTGCCTACCCCCTTCGTAAGTGCAGGTCCTAAATGAGCTTTTTTTCTCTGTTCCCTCACCACAATCCAGATTCTTTTGGGGAGTTACCAGTACAGTAACCATACCAGGAAGTACTTAATTTATTAAGCTACTGCTTTTCTTAATCTCAGTGGAGATATTTACTGAGAAACAGCTACCTACGCAGCATGTTCATGTCGTTCCTAAATGAGCTTTTATCTCTCTGCCCTCACCACAAATCAGATTCTTCTGAGGAGTTCCCAGTACATTATCCTTTCCCCTGTGTAATTACCTTAACAAGCTCCAGCTGTTTTTATTCTCAGAAGGTTTACTCCCTGATATACAGCTGCCTACCCCCTTCGTAAGTGCAGGTCCTAAATGAGCTTTTGTCTCTGTTCCCTCACCACAATCCAGATTCTTTTGGGGAGTTACCAGTACAGTAACCATACCAGGAAGTACTTAATTTATTAAGCTACTGCTTTTTCTTAATCTCAGTGGAGATATTTACTGATAAACAGCTACCTACGCAGCATGTTCATGTCGTTCCTAAATGAGCTTTTATCTCTCTGCCCTCACCACAAATCAGATTCTTCTGAGGAGTTCCCAGTACATTATCCTTTCCCCTGTGTAATTACCTTAACAAGCTCCAGCTGTTTTTATTCTCAGAAGGTTTACTCCCTGATATACAGCTGCCTACCCCCTTCGTAAGTGCAGGTCCTAAATGAGCTTTTTTCTCTGTTCCCTCACCACAATCCAGATTCTTTTGGGGAGTTACCAGTACAGTAACCATACCAGGAAGTACTTAATTTATTAAGCTACTGCTTTTCTTAATCTCAGTGGAGATATTTACTGATAAACAGCTACCTACGCAGCATGTTCATGTCGTTCCTAAATGAGCTTTTATCTCTCTGCCCTCACCACAAATCAGATTCTTCTGAGGAGTTCCCAGTACATTATCCTTTCCCCTGTGTAATTACCTTAACAAGCTCCAGCTGTTTTTATTCTCAGAAGGTTTACTCCCTGATATACAGCTGCCTACCCCCTTCGTAAGTGCAGGTCCTAAATGAGCTTTTTTCTCTGTTCCCTCACCACAATCCAGATTCTTTTGGGGAGTTACCAGTACAGCAACCATACCAGGAAGTACTTAATTTATTAAGCTACTGCTTTTCTTAATCTCAGTGGAGCTATTTATTGATAAACAGCTACCTACGCAGCATGTTCATGTCGTTCCTAAATGAGCTTTTATCTCTCTGCCCTCACCAAAATCAGATTCTTCTCAGGAGTTCCCAGTACATTATCCTTTCCCCTGTGTAATTACCTTAACAAGCTCCAGCTGTTTTTATTCTGAGAAGGTTACTCCCTGATATACAGCTGCCTACCCCCTTCGTAAGTGCAGGTCCTAAATGAGCTTTTTTCTCCGTTCCCTCACCACAATCCAGATTCTTTTGGGGAGTTACCAGTACAGTAACCATACCAGGAAGTACTTAATTTATTAAGCTACTGCTTTTCTTAATCTCAGTGGAGATATTTACTGATAAACAGCTACCTACGCAGCATATTCATGTCGTTCCTAAATGAGCTTTTATCTCTCTGCCCTCACCACAAATCAGATTCTTCTGAGGAGTTCCCAGTACATTATCCTTTCCCCTGTGTAATTACCTTAACAAGCTCCAGCTGTTTTTATTCTCAGAAGGTTTACTCCCTGATATACAGCTGCCTACCCCCTTCGTAAGTGCAGGTCCTAAATGAGCTTTTTTCTCTGTTCCCTCACCACAATCCAGATTCTTTTGGGGAGTTACCAGTACAGTAACCATACCAGGAAGTACTTAATTTATTAAGCTACTGCTTTTCTTAATCTCAGTTGAGATATTACTGATAAACAGCTACCTACGCAGCATGTTCATGTCGTTCCTAAATGAGCTTTTATCTCTCTGCCCTCACCACAAATCAGATTCTTCTGAGGAGTTCCCAGTACATTATCCTTTCCCCTGTGTAATTACCTTAACAAGCTCCAGCTGTTTTTATTCTCAGAAGGTTTACTCCCTGATATACAGCTGCCTACAACCTTCGTAAGTGCAGGTCCAAAATGAGCTTTTTTCTCTGTTCCCTCACCACAATCCAGATTCTTTTGGGGAGTTACCAGTACAGTAACCATACCAGGAAGTACTTAATTTATTAAGCTACTGCTTTTCTTAATCTCAGTGGAGATATTTACTGATAAACAGCTACCTACGCAGCATGTTCATGTCGTTCCTAAATGAGCTTTTATCTCTCTGCCCTCACCACAAATCAGATTCTTCTGAGGAGTTCCCAGTACATTATCCTTTCCCCTGTGTAATTACCTTAACAAACTCCAGCTGTTTTTATTCTCAGAAGGTTTACTCCCTGATATACAGCTGCCTACCCCCTTCGTAAGTGCAGGTCCTAAATGAGCTTTTTTCTCTGTTCCCTCACCACAATCCAGATTCTTTTGGGGAGTTACCAGTACAGTAACCATACCAGGAAGTACTTAATTTATTAAGCTACTGCTTTTCTTAATCTCAGTGGAGATATTTACAGATAAACAGCTACCTACGCAGCATGTTCATGTCGTTCCTAAATGAGCTTTTATCTCTCTGGCCCTCACCACAAATCAGATTCTTCTGAGGAGTTTCCAGTACATTATCCTTTCCCCTGTGTAATTACCTTAACAAGCTCCAGCTGTTTTTATTCTCAGAAGGTTTACTCCCTGATATACAGCTGCCTACCCCCTTCGTAAGTGCAGGTCCTAAATGAGCTTTTTTCTCTGTTCCCTCACCACAATCCAGATTCTTTTGGGGAGTTACCAGTACAGTAACCATACCAGGAAGTACTTAATTTATTAAGCTACTGCTTTTCTTAATCTCAGTGGAGATATTTACTGATAAACAGCTACCTACGCAGCATGTTCATGTCGTTCCTAAATGAGCTTTTATCTCTCTGCCCTCACCACAAATCAGATTCTTCTCAGGAGTTCCCAGTACATTATCCTTTCCCCTGTGTAATTACCTTAACAAGCTCCAGCTGTTTTTATTCTCAGAAGGTTTACTCCCTGATATACAGCTGCCTACCCCCTTCGTAAGTGCAGGTCCTAAATGAGCTTTTTTCTCTGTTCCCTCACCACAATCCAGATTCTTTTGGGGAGTTAC